>NC_063189.1:36665850-36720850 GCF_017589495.1 Alosa alosa
AAGGAACCGTATGTAAGAAATGTAATTCAATTAATCATAAAATGGCCCTGATTTGTCACTAGACATTAGGAAATCATGCTAATTTCAAATACTTATATCACTGACAACAGTAGTCTGGCCAGGATATTGTCATTTAAAAAAGTGAAGTTGCAGCCCTCAACTAATGTTGATGTTTACATATTTGTGTTTTAGCCTGATCCACCACCCTCCACCTACCTAGTAATCACAAAGTCAGTAGTGTTTCGGCATCTGGGTTGCCAGCTCTGCTCTAGTTACCACATCTGCAGTGTACACCGCTCTACAGTATTTTGAAAGTGATTGTAGTACCAGTTTTGGCCAAAATCCTACATACGGTTCCTTTAAACAAAATGCTGTCTGTAGTACCAACACTGTTCAACACACTATATCTCTATCGATCACCAGCAAATGTGATGCACCCAAGCCATCAACTGTGATAAAATCAGCACTTAAGAGTGTTGAACACATTGATCTATAAATATAACATATGAAATTTGGTATTAGTGAAAATAACCTTGGTCCACTATTGAGTTTTATCATCAGTGAAGATAATGATAGTGTGTGTGTGTGTGTGTGTGTGTGTGTGTGTGTGTGTGTGTGTGTGTGCACTCACGTTGTTGGACATCATGATGGTGAGCAGGGACTTATTATGGGAGTTGAAGGCCACGTTGAGGGTGGTGGCCTGCACCATGATGAGGATGGCATGCAGGACTGAGGACACACGCTCAGGAAAAACAAACGATCCCAGATCACATTTAACACACATAAGCTGCTCTCAGAGGATCTGGAACCTCTACTTACATCCCTGCCATATCTGTACACCATATTAAAATATCTGGCCTCTGTTTCCTTTGCCAAATGTGAACTCATTTGCCATGTGTACACAAACTAAAATGCAGTATGAAAAAATCGCTTCTCACCATGGTCTTTCCAAAATCTAAAAGTTCTTTAGTTCTTATGAGCACTCCTCAGAGCTACCAATCCCCATGCATTAGAAGCCCTTAAAGATGATCTAAAAAGATGCCTCAATTAGTGATTTCAAGGGATTTACCAAGGACTTTTTATGCTGATATTGTATAGATACATATGAGCTGTGGGTATTTATCTTCTCTTTTAGATAAGGATACACACATAAAGTACAGCCATCAGGAAGTGAGGAATGACTCCAATATGTGCCCTCTTCCTCTCCTTGGGCTCCGTGGCCGTCCAGTACAGGGCATCTAGGATGTCCTGGCCAAAGGATGAGAACAAGCGGTCTGCCACCTGAGAGAGAGAGAGAGAGAGAGAGAGAGAGAGAGAGAGAGAGAGAGAGGAGACATTAGGTATAGTATCGAAAGACAATAAAGATGCAACAGAATCACAGAAATTGCTCTTAAAGATTAAAGATGCCCGGCCCCAGATATAGATATATTTCTCCGCTATTGGTCATAATGAACATATGTGCTGTTCACAATACTGCCACATGGTGTTGCTATTTCTATCTCTCCCTATTACCCTATGATTGGCCCCCCAAAACACTGAGAATTGGAACAATTAATCGATCAGTAACTTCTGCTGTTGCATATTTACCTCACATTTGAGTAATAAATCTGAAGACCAGATATTTGGATCAGCAGAATTAACAATTCGCTTTATTGATAAATAAATTTGAGTTGAACCGGTTGCAACTGAATCCGTGGAGAGTGACAACATCTTTCATACCTTTTAATTCTGGCACAGATATGAACTAATTTCATTTCCCAGAAACTATGCATCCCCCCCACCTACAGTACGAGTACAGCCTACAGTACCTGACCATTTCAGTATACACTACTCTTAAAACATATCTATCAGGATGTGAACTGCCTGTAGTCCGGCTCCACCCAGTGTTGGGTCACCCTGACCCAAAAGGCTCTGTTCCTCCTACAGGCCTATTCCCCTCACACTCTGGCTTTACGTTACCAGTTATTCTGAAGTCACACTTATGAAGAGTAATGGAACTTTAAATGAACTCGATATCATATTACATGATAACCACCGTGAATTATGAATTGATATGATGTATTGTAACCTTTTGATGACCACAGGATATATGCTATTAAACCATTTAATAATTCTCTTACACTTCAATGTACTTTCACATTACAGTATATCACATTACATTTGGCTGACGCATTGGTAACCAAAGCGACTTACAACACGATAGACAGTTTAAGCTTTTTAAAACCGAAGCACTTTGTTCAAAATGCTGCTTGTAATGCTGTGCGTACCTCCAGCATGTTGTAGATGATGTAGAGCTTGATGACCGACTGGCCCCGGATCATGTGGTACATCATGGAGTAGTCCACATAGTGCATCATGGAGTAGCACAGCACCATGATGACACCCTTCAGCACGTCACACACCTGGGCTGGCTGCAGGATACGGGATCCACTGTGTACACGCATGCAGACACACAGAGACAGATGTACACACACACACACACGCACACACGCACACACACACAGACACAGACACAGACACACACACACACACACACACACACACACACACACACACACACAGCTTGTACAAGTTAATTTGTGATCTGTTGAACATCACTATCTCTGTAGTTACACCCATACCAATTTTAAGAGCCATCTGTGTAACATCAAAATCAATTTGACAATTAAAGCATGGAGCTTCTCATTCAAAACTATTTAGACACAATGCCAATCTGTTAGTGCGCTAGCAGACTACAATGTCAGCTGCACTGTGAATATTAGCCAGATTAGTTTAAACACCATGCAAAACGCCTTTCAATGAGGAGCACCCATGGTGTGAGCACTTCATTATAGTTTAATTACTGTTGCAAGACAGATAACACAACTCTTTCAAACACTCATTAGCTGTAGTGAACCTTATGAGTGTTAATAGTTTTTAGTGTCCTCAAGGCTTCAAATCGGGCCTGGCTGTTTGTTTACAACAGAAGACTGCAGATCCAGAAAGGCATCATTAACATCAACACATCCACTCACACTTCCATTACATACTCTCTCACGCAATCCTGCTAAGAGCTTAGCTGCCAATCTGTCACTGGGAGCACAAATCAAATTGCTGAGCTGGGATCAGCTGTAACGTTTTTTGCCACCTGGGTGACCTTTGGTAGAGAGTGCAGCAGAAGCACACCACACATCAGGACAACAGCGCCATCTACTGGTGAATCTCCACACGTGGTCAGACAATGCAGAAACATACACTCACAATGACACAATGGTCAACTAGTGAATGACATGGGCACTATTTTCTATGTCTTATTGTGCATCTATGGCAATGCTTATGCTTGTGCTAATGTTTTGTCAATTATTTCAATTTTTTTAGTTTTTGTTTGTGTATTATTATTATATTTTGTCTAATATTTACTGCACATTGAGCTTGGGAAAATGCCATTTTGTTTTGCAGTGCACTGTTATTGAATGCCAATAACATTTACTTTGACAAAAGTGTCAGTCTCATTTCCAAATCCAATAGGGTCAGATGCCAGAGGAAATTCAGTTGTCGGAGGGAATTCGGTCTGGATTCGGTCCACTGAGAAGTCTCTATGCCCGAACCAGAGATGTTCTTTTAGGCGGACTTTATACCAGGATGAACAGATGAGCACCAGTTACGTAGTCATCCACCACAACCTGCGCTCACTTGAGCTGACCTCATTTACAATGAAAAGTCTGCCGCTAGAGAAGTGAGATTGGTCAAGGAGAAGGATGTTTTTGCTCTTCTCCCTGTGAAATTCACATATTCTCGTTGCTCTGCTTTGACAGGTCTACCCAATTGCATGCAGAGGCCTTTTTTTTTTCTGTATCGGTTGAAACACGCTCCATAATAAAGTTTGAATGGCATGATACTAGACTCGAATTCTTGAACCCGGGAAACACTGTGACTTTCACATAAGCATATGACAGCGTAAGGCGTGCCAAATCTTACAGCGTAAGAGTGCCAAACAGCTGCAATCAAAGGGTGGGTGAGTGAGTGTGTGTGTATATATGTATGTGCTGTGTGCTGTGTGTGTATGTGTGTGTGAGTGCCTGCCTTTGCAGTAGTGTGCTAATGCTACAGAGGGAGCTTCAGATCAAATATTTCTCTATGTTAGTATGAAGCTTCTGCTAGCCAAACAGCAGTGGTGTCTGCAGAACATCTGTGTGTGTGTGTGTGTGTGTGTGTGTGTTCGCAAATGGTTGGGGTGATGGCAGCCAATCCCAAGCGGAGTGGTTTGTGGGCCGAGTGTGAGCATTCGTTAATAGAAAGCGCTCGTTGGCGGAACAGCTTCTGAGCATGTTTACAGTACCTGCTTTTTCTGCAGTAGGGGCATATATTAGCCCTGCAGAGATACACACACGCACACACACAAACACACACACACATTGAAATGTAACCCAATTACTGGATCTTATCAGGGCCAAAAACAGAGCTTAGTAAGATTTGAGAGCAGAGGAGAGGCAGAGTTGGGTTAAGTCTACCGAGTCGTTTTAGACACCAATTCTGCTCCACATAGAGCCAGTAAAGCTCTTTCTATGTCTGTGTGCATTGATACATGCATATGTCTTGTATTGTGTGTGTGCTTGTGTGTTTGTGTATGTGTGTGGAGTGTGGTGTGTGTGTGTGTGTGGTGTGTGTGTGTGTGGTGTGTGTGGTGTGTGTGTGTGCATGCGTGTGTTTGTGTGTGTGAGTGTGTGTATTGATGCATGTAAGTATTTCTGTGTGTATTGATACATGCATATGTCTTGTATCGTGTGTGTGTGTTTATGTTTGTGTTTGTGTGTGGTGTGTTTGTGTGTGTGTGTGTGTGTAAGTATTTTTGTGTGCATTGATACATGCATATGTCTTGTCTTGTATCGTGTGTGTGTGTGTGTGTGTGTGTGTGTGTGTGTGTGTGTGTGTGTGTGTGTGTGTATATGTCTGGTGTGCACCCTGGTATATACATAAGTCTTGTTCTGTGTGTGTCTGCCTGTCTGCATATGTGTCTAGTGCAGGGGTCGGCAACCTTTTCTCTTAAAGGGGCCATTTTTTTACCAGAAATAAAAAAAAAAATGTATGGGGCCGCAAAGATATTGGAAGTTTGGAAGCATTTAAAAGAAATCAGTGTAAACATCTCTATCTTTGTTTGCCTCAGGAATATGGAACTCACCATACTCTGTATATATGCTGTATTGTACAGTATAATATTTCACTAACTGTTAATATGTTATGTTATGGGACAGCTTGAAGTTGAACAACTATATGAAATTGCTAGAGATATTTTATAACTTCCATTTTTAGAGAAAGCCAGGGAGCCACTAGAGAGGAACCGCATGTGGCCCTCGGGCAGCAGGTTGCCTACCCCTGGTCTAGTGTGTCTGTGTGTGTGTCCTAGCACATGAATAATGATCATGTCTCTCGCGTCCATGAGTCGGGTATAAGTGTAAGGGGTCCACGTGTGTGTGTGTGTATGTGTGTGTGTGTGTGTGTGTGTGTGTGTGTGTGGGGAGAGGTGGGCATAACTGTAACTGACACATATGCATGTGTGCGCGTGTACATGTCTGTGTGTGTGTGTGTGTGTGTGTGTGTGTGTGTGTGTGTGTGTGTGTGTGTGTGTGAGTTTGTGTGTGCGCGTGAGCGAGAGAGGAGTACGAGTGTGTGGGAGCACATGGTCTCACCTGAGCCCACAGCAGGGCAGTGTGAGCAGCCTGATGAGGGCCAGCAGCACTCTGAGAGGCAGCAAAGTGAACACGTACAAGAACGCATCCAGACACAGGAAGAAGCCAAACGTCATCAGCTGCACCGCCACACAGAGGGAGAGATGGGGGAGGGGGGGCAGAGGGAGAGACAGAAAGAGGAATAGAGAGAAAGGAAAGACAAAAGTTAAAATTTAAGTATTAATCTGTCAGAGAATCTCCTCACACTGTGCGCTATTTATTGAAATTCGAAGAATCAAGAAAATTCAACAAATTTCCCAAAGGTATTAACAACATCAGTGCCATTTCTACCCATGTTCACATAGGCAGGCCAAATTCCACATGCAACATAACACTACCATGCTACAGTGTTGCTTTGTGCTAACTCCCAGCCCTTAAGAAGCTTACCGGTATATCAACTAGCCCTCAGCCTGCTCCTACTCAACCAGTACCTTTGGAAAGATTCGTAGTAGAGAATCTCGCCCCATTCCTCCTGAGGCCAGTTTTCCCGGCCTGGATTCCCCCACTCTAGAGCTCTTTCAGTGGGGCCTGGGAGCTGTGGGACTGGGGGAGGATGGCTTTTCTTCATAGAGCTCCAGCAGGATGAGTGCTCCTCAGAGGAAATACCAGCTCACCCATGCATGACTCAGGCACTCAGCTCTAACCTGATTGGCTGGATGTGACCTCTGGTCCCTGACTTATGACCTCATCACCTCAGCAATCAATGAGCGTTTGCTTGTGACAATGGACAAACATCCATCTCAATTCGAAAAATGAAGAGAGATATATTTTTTGGTCTTTACAGTAGAAACTTTGAATTGATTTAACAAACCGGACCACCAAAATATGTGATTCCTTGTGTAAGAAATGAATCCTGCCGAAATGTATAGTGAGTGATATCATTTCTCCAACAAAGTTCTGATGTTCTGATGGCAGCCAGGTGAGGTGTGAAACACCAACGATCATAGAATAGGTTTTGGGGGTAAGCCACTGAAAACCATCCCAGCCAAAGGTATCATATACATAGGACAAAAGGCTATCTGGGTAGAAGCCAGATTAATTTGCACTGAGACCAGCATATAATGACTTGAGTTGGTAACTTTTAGGGAGTTCAGGCAGACAGAATGAAGGAGTTCACCCAGACAGGACGAAGGAGAGAGAACTCCAGAGAATATGCCGAGGACAGGCATAGGTTGAACCTTTGTGAACTCTTGTGAACTTTTCTACCATTTTACACTGGAATAAACCATTTTGCTGTATCAATCCAAAGAAGAGAAAACCTTTTCTATTTTTTTCTTACACTTGCATGGAAAGTAATGTAGATTGATGTGAAGCTCACTTGTTCGTTCACTTCATTATGATGCTATTTCAGAGTTTTCCACATTATAAAGTCTTAGGTGCAGCACCTAAGTGTTTTTGCAGAACCCCTATGCCAAATGAACATAAAAATATATGTAGGTGGTAGATCAGAATGAACATGCAAACCACAGTAAAAGTGGCCTATTTTGCACAGACATAAGAGTAAAGTAAGTAGTAGCTTGGGCTCAGCGAGGCTGGCAACAAGAATGACCTGTCAATCAATAAGAGTAGATAAGGGTTTGTGTGATTGCTGCATGATGGACGCATTCTCTGGCCCTGCTGACAGAATGTTTAAACATGCTCTTTGAAAAGGAAACTAAGCCCTCTGCAAACCTCAGGAAAACTCTGGATTTGCTTGTCTTTGTCTCCCTCTAGTGAATGAAAAACTACAGCACATGAAAGAGAAAACATGCATGTGTCATGCATAGACTAGAAAATTATCCATTCCAATGAGACATCCAGTAAATGTATTATACAGAGAAGGCATGGATAAGGTTGCATCTGAAGTGCCTCTGATCATGCAGCAATATAATAGGGGTTTCACAATTGGGTAGTTGACGTGACATGGCTTTTTCACCGTCACAAAAGATAAAAAATCATTTATATCACATTTTTATCATTTAAAATACTGTAAATGATTAAACATTTTCTTTTTTTACATGCATTTTTTGTTTTAATACCAGAGTTATTTTTTTATTTTTTTTACTTTGAGCCAAACCTCAAAATCTTCCTATGGTGTGACGGTAGACAACATCATTTCATAAATATCAACTTTTATAAATAAAGAAAATAATGTTTAAAAATGTTAATGAACACTCCTGGCATAATTGTGCAAGTGTCTATTTTACTAAGTGCCAATCATTTTTCCTATACATACATTTTTAAAATTGTAGGAATTTCATAAAGTTTGTCACAGAAAAAAATGTCCTTTGGCGTTATGCAATAACTTGATATTAAGTTCGGCAATATTATGGACAACTACATTTAGTTGAAAGACCCCATTCAAGGTCATGTGACTGAAGACTCCTATAAAGCCCATGAGCAGTGCACATTGTAAGTATTTCTCTCAGAATTGTTCAAATATTTAACTATGTTTTCAGACCACTGAAGTTGTTAAGTTTTTTTGTCCTTTGGTGTGACACCCCTAAATTTAATTTTTTTAATCTAAATTTGTATTTTTAACTGCAAGACTATGTAATATTATGCAAATGCATGATGCCAATTGCTAATGACAGTTCAGCTAGTATTAGCATGGTTATTAACTACCACAAAAGCTTAAATGTCCTTTTGGTGTGACAGGAAATAAATTTTGGTGTGACACTTTGACCTGTCACACCATAGGACAAAGATGTCACACGATAGGACAATACCTCCTTAAGAAGCTATTAAAACAAATGAATAAAGTTTGTTAACATACTTTTCATTCTTTTTTGACCAGTTTTGATGATTTTAAATTCAATAATGACTTAAATTAAAATGTTTATTGCTGTTTTTTGGAGACTACATAAAATGTTCTGAAGTGTTACTAAAACAACTATAACATAAAGTACATAAATATAAAACTCTTTTTTTAGAACAGAAAGAACTGAGAGAGAGATGAGTGCAAAAGAGAGTTCATAATTGAGTATACATTACATTAATTTCTCTGTTGATCCATTCATCTATATTCTATCATTATTTCTAACAAATATCATGAACAGAAGGCTCTCTGGGAATTGGATACATTCAACATTAAAGGTTGTATCAGCTGATGTCAGGCCCAAAAAGGCCCAAACATAAATGATCACATTCATCTAATCTTTCCTAACAATCCGCTAGCTGTCTGCCCCATAAGCAGGCCGTCAAAAAAATCGTGTCTCTGTAGGCAGCCTAGGCTCCGAGATCTGTACACAAAAACAATTGCTACCAACAAGGGTTGGCAACCCACTCAAATGCAAAATAGAGTGTTTCAACCAATAACCAACAAGATGCGACTTGAGGGGGGAGGGAGTAGCGAAGCTAGCTCTCTGTTTTGTTTGAACATCAACAGAAGTGACGATCCTCCCCACCGCTGATACAACCTTTAAAGCACTAGGAAGGAAGAAACAAACCTAATTGAGGAAGATTTGGAAGGAATCAAAAAAGAAGAAGGGCAAAGGAAAAGGCATTACTTGACATTCTTAACCACACCACAGTCTCCTGACAGTGTACTGGAGGAGCCAGTGGAACCTCCTGCAAGACCTTTGACCCAACCTCCCTCTGAACTTCCAGTGTTGCCACTAACGAATAGAATTTCATTGTAGATGACTGTGTAAAGTATGATTAAAAACTGCTCTTAGAATATATTTTAGATGGAATGGAGTACATGAATGTTATGCAATGTTTTTAAAATGGAAATTCCCTGTTGAGGATTATGGGCCCTATTTTGGCGTTTAGAAACAGATGGTCAGAGGCGCAAAGTTTCTAGACATTATAGCCAGTCTACAATCACTAATTTAATGGCTTGATTTTGTGATCAAACGATGGGCCTGGGCACAAAAGGGTTGTTCTTATGTTTCTCAATCTGTAATGGGTGTGTTTTGGGTGTAACATCCATTAAACCAATGAGAATGGTATGTATCATTTCCTTTAACAGCAAGCAGCGCAACTTCAAACAGCGATCGGTATTTTGATAGTCAGGGTGCATTTGAAGGTACACTGTAGCTGCTTGCACGCCGGTGACCATATGGAACAGGGATCCCACTAAACCTTGCTTTACTAAAACCTTATTTGTGACTAGCAGAGTATAGCCTATATGCATCTACTCACCTATTATTTGAACTATAGGTAAAGTAAAACTTCCCCATAGTCTCGTGAGTCAATGACAAAACAGTTCAACACCGTTGAGTACTTTCACTATGGACTGACAAGGGGTTACCATCGAAAACATAGCCTGAAAAAAAAGCAACACTTAACCCAATAATGTTTGAATGACTGAATAGAAAATCCTAAAGATATTTATTCTGCAGGAGTTGCTGCTTGCTGATCTTGTGACAGTATGTCTTCAGCTGTGCTTTATATCAGTTTTTCGCTATAGACCAGGTTTTTCTTGGTCAGTGGCGTAATGATTATTAGATGGTGTAAGATAGCCGATTTTGGATCATCGCCAGACCACACCTTATGTCGTTAATTGCCACACCCCTGGGTGCAAGGTTTAATAAAAGTGGAGCGCATGGCGAAAAATTCCTCTCTTTATTGAGTGTAAGATAAGAATAAGCCTTGCATCGCGCGTTGCGCCACCTTAGAATCTGTAGTAGTAGCGCAGGGTGCACCATAGGGCCCTTTATCTTCACTGTTACTGTTTAACTATTTAATTTTGCTGTTTGACAGTGTCAAAGTATTGTTTTGAAATTACATTTTATTGAATTTTTCAAAGATATTATGCATCAATGTTTCCTTATTGATGGATCTATAAGAATCAAAGTTACTTTTGGTGTGCTACGTGTTTTGCACAGTTTATACTTTTGAAAAATAAAAAAACAAATGTTCTCCTTTATCAATGTTACAATAAACACTTCATATATTCTGACTCTCTTTATGCAATGACTATCTTTGTCCTTTGGTGTGACGTTTTGTCCTATGGTGTGACAAACATAAAACAACAGAAAAATAATCTTAATTTCAAAATATCTTTTAGAAAAAGTCAGGTTTGGCATTAGGGGAGTTACAATAATATCTCCTCTTAGATAGCTACAATTTCAAACAGTTTTGTAGGGTTGGCGAAAAAGTTTTATTGACATTCATAGGAAAAAGTTCATCTATTCATGGTGAAAATGATTCTAATTAGCATTTTGATGTAAAATAAATATCACTTTAAGAAATTAATGTTTTAATAATGTGAACAATTCTGTCTGAGGTATTTTTTTATGTTATTTAATATAATTTCTTCGTACTTTTTTAAATGTCACACCATAGGACACATTTACAATGCAGTTGACTGAAAACGTGAAAATAATATGTTAAGTCATTGACAAAATGAGTGACCAGTACTATTTTCTGAAACTGCAGTTGTCATACTCCATAAATATATGTATTTTTTCTAAAAAAGTGATGTTTTCCAAAAAAAGTACTTTTTCTTGGCCATTTGTCAACTACCCAAATACAGATTTTTACTAGTTGACAATTTTTCTCCTAATAGTTATAGACTAGTCGACTAGTTCTACAGTGCTAGTGCTAACCTTATTGCTAGTGCTAGCTGTTGGCAATGGGTGTTTCACCTTTAGATGGTTATCCATAGCATACGTATTCTTAATGTACATTAGTACAGCTGTAAACAACTTATGTCACTGTGGAACAGGTCTCACTTTCGGTAAAGCTCTTCCACACATAGGATTGTCTAGTCTGTTTGGCCTTCAGCCATTTGGTCCACAACTAGTTGATTGCTGCCTACAGCAGCGATTTAGTGATTTTAGTTGTCAACTACTTAACTAGTTAATGAAACCCCAACAACAAGCACAGCCAGTCATACTTTTCATGTATTTATATAATTCCTCTCCTTTAACTAATAGAACCTAAACCTTTACATAAATAAAATGAATTGCAACAGTCAGGGCCCATATCATGAGAGCTGGTGAGAGATGACATATTGTAAGTACACTGTGCTCCTCAGGAACTGCATGTTCTTTCAATCCATTAGAGGCTGTTACATAGAGTGGACATGTAAAGTCAGTTTATGCATGTGGAACTGCAAGGAGTTCACACCATTTGATTTATGACTTGCCAATGTCAACACAGGAAGCTTGGCCTGGATTTCTATTGGTGGCCCTACTACACCGTTTGTTTATTGTTCATTAGTAAAAACATAACCTATTTCCAAGCTAAATTTCATTTGCATTTTCCCACCGTGGATCATTTAAGTATACTGTATTCTTGACTTGACCAAATAATGACAAGAGTTATGTCCAAATCTCCTTTGATCTGTGTGGATGTTGGCCCAGGCTGACCAGGAATGCGTAGCGTAGCACCAACCTTTTCCAGCTCTTTGGGGATGCGTAGGCAGGTGTAGACCCTCTCCCTGCGCTCTGTGTATTTGGCCTCATTGTGTTCCAGAAAGTAGCCTCTGGTCAGCTCAGCACTGATGAACCGCACCAGGGAAAGATCTGCATTTGAAACCAACAACAAGACTGTCAACAACCACAAACAAACAAACAAACAATGCATCATTGCAAGCACACAATGGGCTTTTCCACAGCTCCTATTCTATGCACATGCCATTTACTCTTTCTCTACCCGCCTCCCTCATACACACAACTCAGTTCTTTTTTTTTCTCTCTTATCTCTCTCTCTCTCTCTCTCTCTCTCACACACACACACACGTGTATAAGCGGAGCAGTTCCCACCCACCCTCCACCCACAAACACACACACACATACACACCCACATTCATCCAGCCATACACACAGGGGTATAGCATTCTGTACATTCTGGTCTTTTTTGCGGGACAGAATGATCTGTGCTGCAGGAGGCAAACGCGCTGAAAAGAGCAGGAGACTCCAGGCCCCCGGGCAGAGAACTCCTATGGATCTGTTTTTCATTGGGCAGGAGGACACACGCATCTGCTAGGGCTTTTTCGCCATGCGCTTCCCAAAACAGTGAGAGGAGAACTAGCCCGGTCTGTCCCTCACTGTTCTGCTTATCGCGCTTCCTCTATCCTCTTCCATTAAAAAAAAAAAGAGTAGTTTGGGACACAAACTTGGCCTCAGGGCGACAAACAAAAGCACATGGAGACCCCAGTGGTAGCACACATGTGCACACCATGCGGCCACACAGCCACAACAACTAACACTGTGTGAGAATCATAACATTGATTTTACACAATGACAATATTTATAAACACTATGGTGTGTGCTAATGGGGTAATCTGCTTTCATCATCTGAGCTGTTCCACTTCTGCCGATTACAGATGCACTGCTGCAGCACCATTGAGGCACACACACACACACACACACACACACACACACACACACACACACACACACACAGTTCTGAAGAGGGGAAGACTGGGGTCAGTCAGCTGCATCAAACAGAGGTCAGGAAGATAAGATATGTGTATGTTTCTTGAAAGCTCTTTGCTCTCGATGACATACTCAAGTCAGATCTGTGACAGAGACAAAGACACAAATATTTATGTCTTTGTCTCTGTCATTTGTTGTGGATGCTTTGCTTTTGTTGTGCTGTTCCCTCTGTTTTGTTCTTGTTTTTTTTTTTCTGTCAATGTAATGTCTGTCAATTATTGTCTATCAATGTAATGTTTTTTGTGTTTTGTTTCTGTTGGTGATTGTCTATTTTTGAAGGGCAAAATGTAAAAATGTTAAATAGTAGTGCAGTAGAAGAAGACCTGTCATAATGATTGGATTGTAAATGAAAGCACTACATTTAAATAAAGTAATAATAAAAAAAAAAGTCAGATCTGTGGACAGTCAGCACATATTTGCAGGAGACGGTTCTGCCAACCCTGTGCACACACTCAGCCTGAGAACTAGCAGGCACTGCTTGACTCTATTATGGTCCTAACCAGGAGATAAAAAAAGCTTTTGCTTTTAATGTGAACATCTTCATGCACTCAAGTCAACAACAATCCCCTAGGTGAAACAAAATCTTCCCAAGACAATTATAAGACCTACAATACCATTCACAAGACCATTTATAAGACCTTAATAAATTCCCAAGGCCATTTCCTTGATACGTAAATTCTCACTCGGTTTCACACTGATATCTACTGGTTTCATGCAACCTGTTATAGAAATAAAAACAAAATGTGTGCTGATGTAAACCAGGTTACCCCTGCTACTAGCCCTGCACCAGTTGTGGCATACTGACATTTGACATTTCAAAACTAATCCACAGTTTTAATGTTCATGAGTTCACATGACCTCATCACTATGCGACAGAGATCACAGCCCGGAGACAGCTGGCCTCCTTAAATATGTGGATTAGTTTTTGAAGTCGCAATGCTGTAACCCTTCATTCCTGACCTCTGGGCAACAGTTCACCTGCACTTTCAGGAGCAAGGTACTAGGCCTACCTTTTCCTTACTTAATTCTCACATGTTTTGCACACAAACTGAGGCTAATCATCTGGAAAACAGAATACAGTGTTTTACTACTATAAGAATGTAAACATGAATGTAGCATAAAGTGCTGAAACAAACATAAATTTGCACAAACGAAGGGTGCTAAATATTTTTCGTTATCAAATAAAAATATCTTTGGGCCATACAGCAAAATACTAAGCAAAACTTGCCGTAACAAGGTAGTAACCTATTACACTACTTAGCCTACATGTATGACACAATTCCTAGGAACAACACATAAACTTGTAGCAATATGCGACACTTCTTGTCAAGGCAACGCTTTATTCAGGCAAAAGCGGAGGACACCAACATCATTACAAAGAACACACAAGGGTAGACGCTAACACACGCTATGCACAAAGAGGGTAGTCACATTCACGCCGACACAAGGATAACACAGGAGCATGCAGACCCGTACACAACACACATAATCCCTAAGTAAGGTCTAAAACACAAACATTTAACCTACACAATTCCCCCAAATACCACCGCACAGCATTCTGGGTGTTGTCAGCAATCAGTCCAAAACACATCGACACATTTTCAGTTTCTTTCCTTTTGCTAATGAATCGTTTTCGAGTAGGCTAACCAATAGTTTACAGGCAGAGTTTGGTTGATCACATAGTGTCCTCTGTAGCAGGCGGCTTTGGACATGTAGCGTGTAGACCCTACAGTGAACTGGAGCAATAGATGGGGTAAAGGCTGCAATCTGTTCTCTCATCCAATGACATTTGAGTTTGGAGAGAATGAACAGCACTGCTTTGGCATTAAGAATAGTGCAAAACCAATCTGCTACTCTAAACAACAGATGATTTATCAACCAATATAATAAACTACAATGAAAAAAGGTTGTAGCCTGTTACTTTAAATTAAATACACAAAACACATCAGGCATGAAAAAATGAATAAGCTAACTGGTAACATTTTGGCTTCCTGGCAATTTTGGCCAGCAATAGGCTAAATGCATCGTTAGAATTCCACATCAAGTGTTTACAGTCAATCTGACAAGCAGGAACAAATAGAGGACATATGCCTAACACCGAGGCCATTGAGTGGCGTGCGTTTCGTCCGTTCATTGCCAAATTGGAATGCTTAAACAGATGCTATGCAACATACCATGACATTTTTCATGATATAAGGTCATGTGGAAGACAGATAAACACAACTAGCAGTCTAGGCTATGCACTACATGTAGGCTATGTACTAGGCTATGCAATAGGTCATGCACTGGGATATGCACTAGGCTATGCAATAGGTCATGCACTGGGATATGCACTAGGTTATGCACTATACGCAGTTCTGTGCAAGTTCTGCACCATGCAGTTCTGTGCATGCTGAGGTCCTGTGAAAGTTAATTACAACATGCCATTATTTGATTACTGTATCAGCCAAAGGCATGAGTTGCCATGCTAGCAAATCTATATCAATGGCAATGTTGTTTGTTGTCTTTTTTCCAGTAGATTTGTCAGTAGTGATATTTCTACATTTTGACCAAACACTCCCTACTGCTGCATTAAATCCCACATCGAAGTTATATCAATGTCTGCTTCATACACTCTCATGGCTCTGAAACGAGTTCTGTACTCTACAGAATGGTTACAAGCGCGTCCTTGGGTGAACCTTTAACCAGGTGAGTGTCAACCACACACAGCAGAACTCTGCCACTCCTCTTTCCTGTTACAACCACTCAGTAACCTACATAATAATCCTAGGAAATGACTTCACAAGGGAAAGGGCAATAATTGACAGACTGCATGACAAGGTGTCAAATAGAAGCTGCCTCCAGACTACAGACCCACTGTAAAGGGAACTTCATTTTGTTCCTTCAATTGATCCTCAGTGGTGTAAAATTACACAATAGCACGATGTTGGTGCTCATTCATTTCAGCAACACTGCCGTAGTGTTCACCTTTCCAGAGAACATCACAAATGATAAAGTCACTGCAAAGTTTATTGTGACAGACTACCCATATGTTTTAGCATCATATGAGGGGGGGGGAATCTAGTAGTGGGTCTAATAGGCTGGCTTGGACTCGATGCGTTACCTCAAATGACCCTGCGATAGGCTACTTGTTCTGTCGCTCGCTCGTCAACGGTAGCTAATGTTGGCTGACATACATTTATAGGTTATGCTTTCAAGGAAAAGTTAGAGCCTGTTGTTAACCTGTTTGCTACAACAGCTTGATTAAATACAGCATAAACTAAAAAAAGGAACCAGAAAGAAATACACTCCGAATATCGTTATCATGTTCAGAGTCGACGTAATATTGGGGTAAAATCATAACAAAGTTTCTAAAGGTATGTGCAGAGGATAAGCAAATTACATTAAAATCGTGCTAGCAGCTAATGTTGTTATTTCTGGAGGCAGACGATTACATGAACAGCTGTCTGACTTTCTCACATCCACGTAAGCCAGACATGTTGACATCCACAGCTGGATGAAAGTTCATTAATGACGCACTATCATTACTGATCTAGTTATTCAGAACACAGTTTACAGCTACCTTAAAACCTTAATTGGCGTGTAAACTAGCCATATTCGACGTCATTTATTTGTGGTTATGGTTAAGCTAGTTATGCTAGCTAGTAGCTTAATAACAAATACACTGGTCTACTTTAACGTTCGATCCTGTTATGCAATCTGCCACATGATTATTTGAGGCTAACTTACCTGAGGGAAAACACTGAAATAGATCATGCATGACATTTAAGTAGCCAGTTTGTTATTTCAGGCTAGCATAGAATATTTGCTAGCAACTATGTTGTGACAGCTCAGTGTGAGGGGTCTAGCTAGCTTCTAGCTGTGATAGCGATAGCTAGCTGGCGTTTTGGTGGACGCAGATTGCCCTCACCAGAGAGATTACGCTTCTTGTCCTTCTTATTGGCGTTTCTTTCATAAAATCCCAGGGTCTCTGTCACTTCGGAGGGGCCACCACTCTTTTCGGACCGGTTGGTGTTGTTAAAGGCCCTTTTCTCCCTCTCCTTATCCTCATTCTCGGTTTCTTTTTCCTCCCCAACGCCAGCCGCTACCGAGTCCGCCATCTTCACTCGTTCGCACCGAAATCAGCCGACAGACACAACATACCGAAACGTCACTGGGAACCTCAGCAGCAGGACTACATTTACCACAATGCAAAGCCCATAGGTGCGTCCTACTTTTGTTACATCATAAAATAACGTTATGCGATTTAAATTCAGAGAAAATGCTGGTAAAGTAGGCTATGTTGTGGTTTTATGTTTTGATGGCATTTTTCTTGATTTTTTTTTTTTTTTTGTGGGGAACCTTGTAACAAACACACACATTGACTACGCGTAGTCAATGTGTGTGTGCGTAGTCAATGTGTCATATGGCCTTGAGTAACTTAGGCCTACTCAGTCTCTGCTAAAAGATGTCAGGAAACCAAGAGACTATGAAATCCACAAGAAGTTTCATGATTGGGAAAAATATGAATTAGTTCCTCCATTCACAGCTCACAACTTGATCCAACCTTGTTCTCTTTAGAGTTATCAGACAGAGAGAGAGAGAGAGAGAGAAAAGAAAGAAAGAAAGAGAGGGAGAGAGAGACTATTAATTATTTGAGTTGTATTCAATACACCCACTGCTTAGTTTAGATTTAAACACATGGATAACTGATGTGACATTATTACGTTATATTTTATTTTAGAATGGGTACCCTACCTTTCTTACTAGCTACTATTGAGCAATGTCAAAAGGTTTTGAGGCTAACTGAAATATAGGCCTACTGCCTATTTTCCTTCAGAGGCAACCAGCGGTAATACAGAATATTTTTCACTAGAGGGCAGCCTGCTACAATACATGATGTGAGTGGAAAAAAAATGCTTTCAAAAGAAACTCATAGGGTAGGGTTTGTCACCAGTGAGGCTCTTCTAAACAGTCAAAGCTCAAAAGTCCGAATGACAAATGCACCAAATGCACTCCTTCAAATATACCAGTCAACACAGAATCAAGACCAAAGGAGAGTCATGGACAACTGTCAACTAAACACAGTTTATTAGCACAAATAAGAGCAAAGCATACATGAAACACACAAGTGTTGACGGACATAGATATCTGCAGGTATATTCCATTTTGGGTTAAAATAATGTGATAACAGATGTTTGAAATGTACTTGGCATCATAACAAATGTAGAAATATACAAACAAGGTATATGCATGAGTGCATGAACAATGGAGGGGGACTTTGAGGTCATTTTTTAGCAGATATGTTCAAACATGAAGTATAACACAACTAAGGAACAGCACATTCCGCATAAGAGAAACAAAGGTTAAATTCAGCTGCCCTGTGTATGAGTCTGTTAATATCATTATATTTACATAATGAACATGTTATATTCCCAACCTAAACAGCACTAACATTTTGGAATCATCAACATTGCCATGCAATACAGGACCTTGCAGTGTGTGTGTGTGTGTGTGTGTGTGTGTGTGTGTGTGTGTGTGTGTGTGTGTGTGTGTGTGTGTGTGTGTGTGTGTGTGAAAAGAAACCCCTTTGATATCACAGCACCCTTGCACCAATTTACAGCCCTTATATTTAACCCCGACTTGACATTGGCTATCCCACCCAAACCTGATTTTATGGTTCTCACCAAGAACACAACGGCAGTCTACACAGATGTTAAGGTCATGCGTACGTATGGCATGCATCCCTTACACAAGGAGACTAACTCCAACCAACCTCATTCAACACAAAACTAAAACACACACACACACACACACACACACACACACACACACACAGCAAAAGGGAAACAAGTCCCCACCCCCACACACTAAATTCAATTTTCTCCCGGGCAACGTTTGGTCATAAAGCCACCAGGAGTTAACCGGAGCAGAGATTTCAAAAGAAATCAACCAGATGCTTTTTAAAGAGGGGGGGAAATCCCCAGTAATTACAATCACATGCTCTCACGTCAGAAATGATCAGACAGACATGCACTGACCTTACCAACACACACACAGTCCTAGACACACACACACACACACACACACACACACACACACACACACACACACACACACACACACACACACACACACACACACACTTGCACCCATGTAAGAAAAATATTGGAGAGATACTTAAGGTAAAATTCCCAGGGTGGGCTTAACTCCTATATTTAGTGGTTAGTAAGTTCAGGTGTTCATCTGTTTTGCTCAGCTCAAGAAGCTTTACAGGATTATTGACTTGTGCTCTGATCTAACACAAGCAACATGTTTTACTAAGATATTTATTTGTGCATAGTATTGTTATGATAATGAAATTATACTGTAGTAAATTATGGTCATAAATTCCTACAAGCAATGTTACGCCTGCTTTTAACAGGTGATATTTATGGCCATTTCAACTCCCTGATTATACAAACAGCTAATATATTATTCAAATTAATTAGAAATTATACCCTAAGAATTGGTTGCAATTGTATATGTATTATCATCCAGAATGTTGTTTAGATTGGGAATACAAATAAAAAAAACATTAACCATAAAAAGAACAAAACAAACATGTAACATTTATTGTCTGCTCATGAACTGTGTTCAAACTCAATGTTTTTTTATTTTAGAATGACATCAGTAAATATGACCAGTTGTTTACTACACAAGGAGTGGGACTTTTTGGTCTTCAGAGTGACTTCATAATTTACATGTTATTCATGAGAGGGAATTTAATGTTTAAAAAAAAAGACACCAAAATATAAATTTCTTGTGATTTTTCTTTCTTTTTTTACCAAAAAAAAAAAATGAAGCTTCGTCAGACAAACCGTCTGCGTAAAAGATGATGAATAATAAATCACCAGGGGGAACATTGTTTAACAAACCATTGCCATACAATATGACATTCACAAAGGTTTTTTTTTTTTTACAACTTCTGTGTGGCTTCAAATAAATGGAAGAAAACATAGATACAAATTGCTGTTCATGGGTGTAAAAAATGAGGCAGAGAGAATCAGATGCTATGTACATATGTGTGTGGGTGTGAAGGAGAGCTGATATGTTACACTGTACACAGATGTATAAAATGGGGAGGGATCTGTGTGGGCAGAGAGGCTGTAGAAAATGACTTCAACTCGGAGATGGAGAAAACAATGGGACAGTAGCTTACTGCGTCGCCACGAAAAGCAACAATGACAACAAGAACAACAACAACAAAATTGATGTGTTCACTGTTTACTAAAAAACCCAATATGTCAAGACAACCTATTGTCTTTCTTTCAAAAAGGAGAAAAAAGACCCTCATTATTTCCAACGTCTTTCTAGGCTGAGTGGGTCCTGTGTTAGGCCCACACCTGGTCCAGGTTTGCTCGTGCTGATGAAGGCTTTTACACAGAGTCCTGCTCAGTTTGAGTTGGGCCATCGATCAACTTTGTTATAGTTGGACGGTCAACTGGATCCATTTTCAACTCAGTTCAATACGCAGTTCGGGGGATGGGGGAGGGGGTTGGTGTTCATGTCCAACGCATTACTTTTCTCTGTTCGCCAAACTCTACCAGTTTATATACAGTGCATATGCAAAATTCCACTCCTCGGTTAATGAGTCCTGCAGAATGAGTGCCCATTGAGTTCAGTCTTTCTCTCTGAATCGTGGGCCCAGACTTGGTTACTTGGAGAACATCATTGCTGAGGAATTCAGTTGGCTAAGGTTGTTTTGCAGTAATATTTCATGCTATGGGATTTGTCTTGACACAGTGTCTGTTTACTGAGCTGTTACTACAGAAAGAGTTGTATATAGAGTCCTTGGGGTTCTTGTTTAGAACCTGCATGGTGACTTGCCATTCTGTGGTGATGGGGGTGTGGGTGGTGCGGTTGTGCTACTGGCTTGGCTGGGTTGCCGTGGCGTCGGTCTTGCTGTCCTGGGGGTTTGGGGGCTTGCTGTTCCAGGGGCCGTTGTTGCCTAGCGCCGGGGAGGAAGTGTAGTCCTCCTCGTCATCAAGGCCGTTGGCGGCGTCATACTGCGTGTTCTCCAGACGGGTGATCAGACGCTCATCCTCGTCCCCAAACTCACCACCCATCAGAGTGGGCTCCCCTACCACCATCACATCCTGCAGGGAAAGAGAGGGAGGAAAGGGAAGAGACGGAGGAAGAGGAAGAAAGGGGGGAGGACAGAAAAGGGAGAAAGATGGGCGATATGGAGCAGAATGCATGAAAGAATTTGGCAGGGACAGGGAAGCAGGAGAGGTTCGACACAAGGAAGAAAAAATGGGGAGAAACAGAAACAGACAGATAGAAAGATGTATGAATTAGGAGTGTTGGATAGAGGGAGAATGTCAGGGAAAAGACAGATGGGACAAAAATAGCAGAGAGAGAGAGAGAGAGAGAGAGCAAAGAAAAAAACAGGGGAGGAGAGACAGAATGAACTGCTTATTATTCCATCAAATGAAAGCAGTCTCTCCTACCTAATGATAACCATCATTGCAGATAAACTGTTGAATATGTCAGCTAACTTTACAAGCAACTTGAAGTGAGTAACAGTGTGAGGTGTTATTATAAAGTGAGCAGTGTGTGTGTGTGTGTGTGTGTGTGTGTGTGTGTGTGTGTGTGTGTGTGTTTATGCGTCTGTATAAGTGTGTGTTTACCTCACAGTCTATTTCTGCAGTGTTCTGTATGGTACAGCCTAGATATCAAGAGGAGACACTTATCTATACTGCAGTGTAGTTATTGGTGTAGTATTCCTCTGCTCTACATTCTGACTCTCTCTCTCTCTGTCTATTTCTCTTTCTCTTTCTCTCTCTCTCTCTCTCTCTCTCTCTCTCTCTCTCTCTCTCTCTCTCTCTCTCTCTCTCTCTCTCTCTCTCTCTCTCTCTCTCTCTCTCACACACACACATACTGGACCCACACCTTTTCTCACTACACTCTCTAAAAATAAGCCCCCTTTTGCACAATGAAAAGAGAAAAACAAATGTGTAAATTTCCAACAACTTAATTACTTCAGTTCATTACTTTAGGTCTACTCGTCAACTACGGTACAATATGCCTGCTGATTTAGCTCATTTGCATATGTAATTGAGTCGTTAGTATGGCACGTGCTGACTGGCAGCAGGCCCTGGGCTTGCCATCTGTTGTTTGGCACCGCCTGTCAGTCACACCTACCCCGGCTCCGTCTCCGGCCACCCGCCTCCGCGCGCCGCGGAAAACCCCCCCGTCACTCCGCCGGCCGCTTTGGGCTGGGGGAACCAGAGACGGAGAGCACTAATTACAATCACATAGAGAAAGAGAGTCAGACAAGCTAACAAGCTACACACTAACTAACTGAGATGTAGGCTACATGCTAGAGCTAACAGGACACTAGCACTTACAACAGAGACACATAGAGGACCAGCTACATTTGAATTAGTGTTATCTTACTAGTGCAATGTTAATGGCTGCTAATGCATACTAAAAGCCAGGTTAGCTACATGGAAACCTGTGCATTGAAAGAGAATGCTCTTAGAGTTAAAAATTAATTTGCAGAAATAGTGAAATGAGATTGTGGTGCAATTGGAAATATGTGATTTGGCAAATCAAGTAAGGTTGATAAAAGTTATTTGTAATGTAATGTGGTGATACATTTAAACTTGCTACTTGGGGAGAAGTGTTTATGTTATGTTGGTCAATATAAGAGCTGTAACTATGATTTTTGTGATGCTCTTCATATGCAACAGTTGCATATGAAGAGCATCAACTAAGGTGTTTGTTAGTTGTAGGTGGAACACTAATAGGCTAATCAAAATATTTTTTAATATGAACTAAGATGGAATGAAAACTATAATCATCATTATATTTAAATCAGACTCACATTCGAATGTAATCACTTACATTTGAAAACCATCATAAAATAACACATAAAAACATGTAAATGAATTAAAGCAAAATAGTGTTATATCTCGGTGATCAACAGATGGGATTAATCAGCTTTTCTGATTAATGACCAGGACCAGCTCAGGACAAAACTCAGACACACTAGCTTCTTTACCAGCATTTAAAAGGTGAGTGCTACCATTGATTTTAAGAACTGTCCTAGGTTAATATAAATGCATAAACATGTTACATGTTGATATTCAGTTTGACCATCAAAATATATTTTAATTTCACTGCAAGGTCACTTACTGGATAGGTTGCAATTTTCCTCAAGTAACAGTAGGGGGCACTGTTGATACTGTCAACAGAATAGCCTTTCTATCAGCGAATGAGCTCTAACCCTTATTTCTCTCTCTAACACACACATGCACAAATTCACACATATGTCACACACGCATGCACACACACACACACACACACACACACACACACACACACACACACACACACACACACACACACACACACACACACACACACACACACACACACACACACACACCTACACCTTGTCCCCTGTAGTGTGAATAGCTGTGTCACTGAACTGATGCCTGCTGCCTCCCTTCCCTCTAAAACGATTCATTCCCTTCACACTTAAGTGTCTCATCTTAAGCAGTGTGTGTGTGTGTGTGTGTGTGTGTGTGTGTGTGTGTGTGTGTGTGTGTGTGTGTGTGTGTGTGTGTGTGCAGATGTGTCTGTGTGTGTATGTGTGTGTGTGTGTGTGACTACATGTAGGAAGACAGAAATCTGGGGTTCCTTACAGGTACCTGTGTGGACAGACTGAAGGTGCTGGCCGGGCTGCGCTTCTTGCTGTTACCCACGCCACTGGACGCACTGCTTGCCGAGTTCTTCCTTTTCCGCCTCTTTGTCGTCGTCTGTCGGGCGGGCTCAGCTGCCAATCACACCACAGGGGAGAGAAGAGATGGACAGTGAGTTTCCATTAGGCAGCAGACCAACATCTATGATGTAGGCTGAATATGTGTAGGGGTAAACAGATGAACAGATGAGAGCATGGTTAGATAAGTTGGATGCATGTGTGCATGGATGAAAGGATGAGGGAGAAGTAGCTGATGGACTCATGGTTAGACACATGAATGGATGGATGTACAGTATATGGACGTTAAGTACCTTTTTTGTGGTTTGTTGGAAATATTTCTGATTTGAAGTTCGGAGGATGACCTAAGAGAAAAAAAAAATGATTTTTTAATATATATATATATATATATATATATTCTTACTCTCTCTGTCTCACACACTCTCTCTTTCTCTCTCTTTCTCTCACTCACTCTCTGTCTTTCTGTCTGTGTCTGCCCTCACCTCTGTAACACACAAAGAGCAGTGTTAGCTGTGAGAGGGAATAGCAAGTGCAGTCACACCGGTGTGACGAGTATCAGAGATATGAATTATGTTGCTCTATCTTGCGAGTAATCAAGGATCTTTGTGAGTATGTTTTAAAATGAACGTTCTAAAGAATATCTGATTTCATCATTTAACATAGATTTTTAGAATCTTAAATAGTCACGGAACGGAATCTTTTGTTAGAATGTTCAAAACTCTCCTGCTGAAAGCATGAGACATAACCATTACCAACCATCCCATTTCTACACTGGCACAGGCAGACATTGTTTGGCTGTGCAATAGGGGCATATTTCATTGGCAGTCAGGAGGTGTGGGGGTGGAGAGGATGGGGGAGGGGAGGAGGAGGTGGGGGGCGGCTCGGTGCGCTATCAGACACATCTTGCTGCGGGGTGCCAGTATCTCTAACCTGTGTTCATTCCTCCAGATGGAGAACAATTCACAATATGTAACAGAATCAAGTTATTTATTTTGTTTACTTCTCAAAAACATAAAGCATGTTTTCTTTGATTTGAAGAGGTAGAAAAAATAAAAATAACAACAATACTCTGAATTACCTTCTAATCCACTTCTACCAGGGGAAATGATTTTGTATTCTTTTGAACTTAAGCACAATATATAGAATACACTCAAGGTCAACTACTTAATTAATTAGTCCACATTTGTTTCTGCTGAAATCCGTTATACCCTGGACGATGCACACCCGCTGTCTTTGAAATGTTAATTGCGAATAAGAAATATGTTTACCACGTTCAGAAACAAGCTTTACCACTGTAGGCTTAATGGTATTGTTTACCTCAAAAGAAAGGAACTAAAAGAGAATAGAGAAACAGAACAAGGCTGAAATAAACAGGAGAGCGGGTTAGTGGCGTTAACCCTCTCGGAGCCAGGCGCTGGGGTTATCAGCTCCGGCGTGTATGCCTGCTTCCTTCCCTTGGAGAAAGAAAGGAGGGATGTTCACAATGTGCAGATAAGAGGAGAAGAATGGCAGGAAAGACATGGATGAGAGCAGTGTGTGTATGTGTGTGTGTATATGTGTGTATGAATATGTGTGTATGTGTGTCGGAAATGGGTTTGTGTGTGCTTGTGAGAGTGTATTTGTGTGTGTGTGTGTGTGTGTGTCTGTGAAAAAGAGACAGTTTGTGTGTGTTCTCTCCAAGCAAGAAGAATTGTCTGAGCTGGCCACCCAAGCTCTTGCATAAACAGAGCGACAGTGAGAAGTCAAACATATGTCTACCGCTTCCCAGTAAGACCCCCGTACGCTCGTCCACGTCTGCGTCCAGCACTTGGCCCTACCTGGGGGTGCTACCATGCGCTGCCACTTCTGGAACAGGCAGGTCTTTAGGCAGTCGCGCGGGCTCAGGTTGTATGTCTTGTGGCGCGACATCAACTCTTGCATGGGTTCAAGGATTACACACAGCTGCGAAAAAAGACAAGGCACAGCTTTACTTCGGTGTCTGACAGCGCACACACACACACACACACACACACACACACACACACACACACACACACACACACACACACACACACACACACACTTGTGTGTATATATGTGCAATATGTGACATATATGACGATAGCTAGGACATGTGAGTGCTGAAAGTGCACACAGTACACACAGACACATGCTCATGTGCTCACACATGCATCAGATACAAAGACATAGGTTGGAGCAGGGGGGATACAGTCCTGTCTGTACCAAACAGACTAAAAAGAGCCAAATCCACAGGGACTAAATCTGCATCTGATTAACTCTCTCTCTCTCTTCTTCTCTCTCTCTATTTCTCTCTCTCTCCCTCTCTCTTCCTCACATTTTGCGCCATCTCACACTTTCTCTTATTCTGTGTGTGTGTGTGTATCTATGAACATACGCGTGTGTGTGTGTGTGTGTGTGTGTGCGTATATGCAGTACATGTAGACTGCAGGAGCTCAGATAAAGGACTCCAACAGATACGGGTACCCCACACTGATTTGGGAGGCTCGTATTAGATCACACACGGGTTTATTGCCCAAATCAAGCCTGAACAGCGCCAGTGACAGATGAATACACGAGGCATCACTGTTGCCTTGTTTTCCAAATGAAAGAGATTTAATGTGAATCAGTTGTACTACTACCCCCAAACAACAGCTTGTTTATGTGGAGTAAGACTCTGTCTGTCTGCTGTATGGTTAAGTATTCACAGTGGCTGATGCACAGTGATTAAATGGGGAGGAGAGACCCCCAACTCCTCTATCCCTCCCTATCCCTCTGTCTCTTCCTCATTCTCTTTTCTCTCTTTCTCCCTCTGCATCCTGTACCCACCTTCATGTGCCCCCACACACACACACATACAATGGAGACAATGGGGAATAACACATTGCAAATACAATGGGACATAGAGCTAATACCGATACAGAGAGACTCATCATCATACCTGTGCATATGTGTGTGTGTGTGTGTGTGTGTGTGTGTGTGTGTGTGTGTGTGTGTGTGTGTGTGTGTGTGTGTGTGTGTGTGTGTGTGTGTGTGTGTGTGTGTGCGTGCGTGCGTGCGTGTGTGTACTACTGTGTGTACAGTACTACAAAGTGGCGAATTCTATTGTAATCCTAATGCAGACATCTTGAGCTGGATTTCCCAGTTTTTTTTTCAATTATATGATAGAATGTGTGTGTATGTGTGTGCACATGTGTGTGTGTCTGTGTGTGTGTGTGTGTGTCTTACCCTGAGGTAGTTGAGGGTGAAGTTGGTCAGGCCCACTCTGGTTATGTTTTTGGACAGTTGCTCCAGCACCCCAGGGTCTTGTGCCTGAGTGGGCGACCAGAGGATCTCACCATCAGAAAAACCCAAACGTGACAGATATTCCACATCCCCCTCCCCACTCCCCCCACCATCAAAGAGCAAGTGGCCTGGCTTCAGCAGGACCTTGTCATGCCTTGACAAAACCAAAGGCATCTCTTTTGTGATTTTTAACCCAGGCAACTGACTCCCATAACTCTGAAAAACTCAACTAGACCCAATGCAGCCCATTTAAACAGCATGTTTGAGAGCTAGCATTTTCCCTCACTGCCTCGACTGTAGTTGATTATTGCTCAGTTATACTGCAAGCAAACACCGGTTTGATGGATGGGGCCGAGGGGGGTTGTGGGTAAAAAGGGGGAGGGGAGGGCTGGTGTGTGCTGTACAGGACAGATGCTCTATTGTTACTACGACTTAATACTCAAAGAATTCCACTCCTCCATTCCTTACTGTGGCTCATCTTGGTCATATAAACACATACTCATGGAGCCTCACACACAAAAATGCACATGCTTGAACTGTGTATACCATGTAAACACACACACACACACACACACACACACACACACACACACACACACACACACACACACACACACACACACACCCAAACATAAATTCACATTCATTAAATGATGCCTTGTATGGGCATGGGCGTGTGTGTGTGGGTGTGTGTGTTGGTGTAGGCGTGGGCCCTCTGTGGTCCTGTTAACACAGCATATAACAAGCGTGCTCCATTACAGGATTAAAAGTACGCGGCTACACCCCCATTCCCTGGGGTTAAAGTTCAGAGGGCAGTAACAGCTATTCAGAGTTGACCTCCATCTGTAAAAGTGTTCAGAGCTATAACCACTGTGCCACAGTGCAGAAAAGCTATTTATCTGCTCACGTGTCACCTCCCAAACTTCTTTTCACCACTACGGTTTCATTCGGATCAGTTGCCATAGCTGTTGTTGCATGAGGTCTAGTTTTTGTTTGCCTTTTCTAATGACCAAACAATGTTGTCCAGGCAACACCACATACTCTTCTCTCTCTCTCTCTCTCTCTCTCTCACACACACACACACACGCACACGCACACGCACACACACACACACACAGCATAAAACAGTGGCGATCTCTGGACTCACGTGAACAGCCAGGATGCTGCGTGGGATGAGCTCCCTGTACTGCCTGATGGTAAAGTGCCACGTCTTAATCCGCATCAGGTCGTCAAAGGCGAACTCCAAGATCAGCCGGCCCTCCGTGCACACCTGGCCAAAGTAGAGGAGTCCGAATGTGAAAAAGGACGTATGCAGGCCATTACAGTGAAATACTGTGCCACAGTTGAGTTGTTAGCACTGCAGTAGCCACACACCATGTCAAGCCCATGGCTGACCAACAAAGAAAAGGGTCCTACAAAAACAGAATTACGGCATAAGAATGCAAAGTGCCTAATGGAATTATTGTGACGAATATTTCTGTGGAAAGTGCACAGTTACAGTGAGGAAAGTGGGGTTTAGTTGTTTAGTTGGATGTGCTAATAAGGTATAACTTCATGCAGACTTGAAGCCTCTGTAAGACTTATTTAGTATTTTTTTTTTCTCTGAAAGAAATGTTTTTATAATGAGATTGAAATATTTATTTCGATTTATGTATTTATTTATTTACAAACATGTTATCTTTGTGTTTGGCCTTGATATCTAAATTAAAATGGAACTGAAATAACACATTTAAAGACCGTAATAAAATATATTTTTTCAATACATTTACATTTCTTTGTTCGCTCGAAAATAAAAAGTCCAGTGTTCTGCTTATTAGCCTAGGAGCATTTGTATCTGGGAATGAAAAAGTAAATGTTAAAGTAGTTTCCCAATTAAGCCGTTATTTTCTGTTTGTAAGGAATTCTCGTTCTGGTACTCTGAGCTCCGACATTCGGTTGCCAAGGCAACGGAGAGCAGCTGATTAGTTGGCATGGCAACCAGAGGGATGTAATCCCAGCAGACACACTCTAATCAATGCCCCCAGTACCACACACACACACACACACACACACACACACACACACACACACACACACACACACACACACACACACACACACACACACACACACACACACATACAAGCCAAGGAAACACACAAATGCACAAATAGGCACAAACAGCTCACATGGTCTCTTTTCAAAACACTGAAACACACACACACACACACACAAAACTTGTTCTTACGTTTTTCTTTGTTGTCCTTCATTAATCAGGTAAGGCCCTTCAGCCAGGGCTCTGAAGTGGTTAACCACTAAACTGCAAGATCTTTGATAATTCTATTAAGTTTTCACATTTACATAAATATCTCTCTCAATATGTCACCTGATCATTCAAGCTGAACCTGAGTACTCAACTGATTACCACTCAAAAGAATATCTATGGTCAGACGGCATATGGTTGTGACTGTTGTTACAGCATTGAACTATTGGCTACAATGGCTTTGTGTGTGTGTGTGTGTGTGTGTGTGTGTGTGTGTGTGTGTGTGTGTGTGTGTGTGTGTGTGTGTTAATTACTAGCTAAAGTGGTTTTATGTAGATAGTTTGCATTAGTAGCTAGAATGGTTTTATATGGCCATGTTTAATGATAGTCTCACAGTAATATGGTGCAGTGTTTTTGATAGAGCTTACACAGCCTACAGTATATTGATGGGCTTTGCCAGAATATAAATAATAATCATAATAACCTCTATTAATATAGCAATTAGAATGTTAGTCTATAATGGTGAGGTTCTGAATCTTTGGATAAGGCCAAGGGATCCAGCACTAACCTCTACTTTTATTCTTTTATTTACTATTATTCACTATATTTTGTACACTTTTATTTATGTTAGACACTGAATTGCCTCTGTGTATGAATTATGTTATATTAATTACACTTGTCGCACTTACACGGGTGTTTACCTAATATGGAAACCAGATATGTTTGTAAACCATGTGTATAAACCAAGCGTGTGTCAACCAAGCGATGACAAATTCAACCTGATGTGTTTGAATTTGTGAAAGTGAAATCTTTTATTCTTAAACAGAACATGTGGAAATGATTTAAGCTCTCAGTCCCTGCCCATGCACAGAGCTTAGAGCAGAAAACAGGAGGAGATGGAGAGAGGCAGCAGAGATGAGGGAAAGAATGAGAGAGAGCTGAAAAAGGTAAGAGGACGAGGCAGAGCGAGTGAGAGAGGGAGGGAGAGAGGGAGAAAGAGAGGGAGGAGGGGGGGGGAGAGGGAGAGGGAGGAGGGGAGCGGAGGAGCAGAGGGAGATGGGGGTGATTCCTCTTTTTTGTTTTGTGTGCTGTGCAGCCCTGCATCCACAATTAGGAATAAATTAGAGCTTGGTGCAGGGGAGAAAAGAGAACATCTCAGCCTGCAGCAGAGAAATCTCTCTCTCCCCCTCCCTCTCTTTCTCTCTCTCTCTCTCTCTCTTTTATCTCTCTTTTTCTCAATCTTTCTACCAGGCTCTCACCCCTCAATCTGAATCTGTATGTCCCCTGAATTCCTTTTCCATCATTGGAATTCTTTATCCACATTCTCTCTGTAGAGTATTGTTTTTTTTATTTTTTTATTTTAACTTAATTAAAGAAAAAAAAAATTCTCAAAATTCCCCAAATCCATGATGCATGTGCACTGTGTTCTTTTTCATGTCAGACTATTGGAGACTGAACATCATCACATCCTCTACCTGGACTTCACAAAAACGTCAGCGTCAGTATATTTTTTGCAACCAAATAATAGCCTACATATGAATTTTGAATATCAACCAATCAATTAATCATCAGATCTGTAATATCCTGCATAGTGGTGACATTTGTCAGCAAGCATTATTTTACTTATTTAAATACTGTTGGATTAACCACTACTGTGATTAATTGAAATGGCTTCTGAATTATACAGTACAATTATTACGTTCAAGTAATATCAACATGTCAGACTGCAGACAAGTAAATGGTACACTGATTAAATGATAGGAGTGAACCACCAGGGATAGAATGATTTAGTCCAACCACTATGACAATATGAAGCGTGTCATTCTCAGAATGGTAATTTTTCTAGAAAATGATCAGAGCTTTCAAAAACACAGAGTAACGGTGTAGTCAGATACAGCTCTGATTCAAGCTCAGCACACAAGCAGCACTAATGAAGAGCTGCAGAAAGTTGAGAGGAGAAAGTTAGGAGAACACTGAAGTCTGAGAAAAAACACAGAGTGCTGATGTGCCTTTGCACCCACTGTTCCTCCACTGCACTTCCACCGTGTATTATTGCGTTGCCCAATTCTTAGCCAATGGGCTACTTGCCCGAAAGGCTCTCAGTTTGCTCGTTGGTTTTTCCGGTGGAACGTTAACTGTGTTGTAATGGCATTTTCTGTTATATTCTGCTCCTTACGTCTTCACTCCGACACTGATTATCTTGTTTGCCCAATAATAAAAACAAACGAGCGTATTAGAGCCTTTTGTGCAAGTAGTCCATTTGAGTTCTCAAGTTTTCTTCAGACCATGAATCCATCCTTGTAAGGTGCATTAAGGATTCAGGAAAATCAATGTATGGATCTTTGACATTGTTGGCCTGAGTTGCATCATGTTGGGGAATGCACTCCCTATTACCATTGCCAACAGTACCTTGGTGAACATAGGCTTGTGCATTGCGAAGGGTACCTTGGTAAACATGGGCATGCACATTGCGAGCGGTAGCCTACCTTGGTGAACATAGGCTTGTGCATTGTGAAGGGTACCTTGGTGAACATGGGCATGCACATTGCGAGCGGTAGCCTACCTTGGTGAACATAGGCTTGTGCATTGTGAAGGGTACCTTGGTGAACATGGGCATGCACATTGCGAGCGGTAGCCTACCTTGGTGAATATGGGCATGCACATTGCGAGCGGTAGCCTACCTTGGTGAACATGGGCATGCACATTGCGAGCGGTAGCCTACCTTGGTAAACATGGGCTTGCCGTGCTGTGTGATCATACTGCACTGGTCACAGTCCAGAGTGATGATGGAGTTGTGGAAGGACTCCTTGGAGTGCTTCAGCACAAAGTAGAGCTCAGTCACTCCTCCCTCAAACACTGTGCTGAAGTACCGGGGGATGAGAGTCCGGCCGATCGCTGAGGAGAGGGGGGCACAACAGATGTGATTTAATCTGGTATTTCTTTACAAAATTATACAATGTCCTCTTTTGAAATATCACCATTATTGAGTGTCTATATTGATAATTGTGTCACACACACACACACACACACACACACACACACACACACACACACTAACTCTCCTCTGAGAGAATACCATTCACATCCACAGACCACTATCACACCATTCACAATTCTGTTTAAACATTAAAACGGTGGTCTGTGTTTGTTGAGCTCTGTCCATATAACCTCACGGATATGCATGAATGTCTACTACATCAGCACACTCTCTTGTCCCTGTTGCACGTCCACTACTCTGGACAGTCTGGCCCAGAGCAGACACAACATCACACACAGAGATATGACCAACACAGTGGTTTGGACTGGACTGGACTGGACTAGGTCTCCAGAGGAATCTTTAGGTCATTAATGATGATGGGTTTCTAAGGCAAAGGTAAAAGAAATGGCGAGAGCTGAGCCGCTGTGGTTTTTGCTTGGTTAGCAGGGAGATATGGTTTGGATCTGGTGACAGATTACAGAGGACAGATTTTCCAAAAGGCTTCGGGGTCATTCTTCAGATGCTACACTACAATAGCAAATATCAATTTTAATGATGTTATTTTCAAGAGCCGTCTAGTTTATGAGGGTAGTACACTACAGTGAGACATAACACCAGGCTTGGAATTTCACCATTTTAGGGGCAAGGCCACTTGGCCTTCAGTTGTGCATATTTGGTGGGGGGCACAAAGGCCACATGTCAGGGCACAAAGGCCAAAGTTAGCCTATACAGTAGTAGGCTCTAAAAATGATCAAAATTGTATTTAGCCTATTCGCCTATTCACTGCAGTAGACCTGTATCACTGTATGAAACATTACAAAAACATGAAACATGACATATTACATAGAACTGTAAATCATCTGATTATCTAATATTTACAGATATCTAGGCTATATTTAACATTTACTTTATATTTGGCCTGTTATGAAGTCATGTATTGAACAATTTAAGCACAGCTCAGCTTTAAGAAACACAAATAGCCTAGATGCATGCTTAGCATTTTGTGATCATTAAGGCTACTTTAACAAACTCTTAGTCAGCTGTATATCCTCTGATTTTAATATTTACCAACATCTAGGCGATATTTGTAACATTTACATTTTGTATTTGGCCTGTAAACTTAAAGCCCAAATTTGGAGACATGCATGTCGAAATGTGCTGCAAATTCAAAACTGGATTACTCTGGAACGGCTAACTGTACAGGGGACTGCTTTAAACCTTCGTGTTCGGTAAGGTCTGCTGTTTATTTTGATATATGGTTTGCCATGTTTTGAACGAAGGGTTCATGAAGTATTCCACCAAGATGAATGGGTAGGGAGATAGGCGCAGAACCTAGAATGTATCATTCAATTTAATCATAGTATTTATTTGTCTCGCGAACCGTTCACCAAACGGCTAACATCGTTTACAAGCTGAGAAAAAGCTCTTTCATGTGATGTGATACTTGTGATGTCTGTATGATGAGTAGGCTACTTCGCGAGTACTGTAGTTAAACTGAGAAGAATGGGTGAATCTGGACGCACTTTCTTTCTTGCCATGCGCTGTCACTTTCTCCACTGCATAAAAGACTACATTAATTTGCGCTGTGAATGCTAAGATTATTTTGTCAGGCCATAGGCTAATAAAATACGCTATTAGTCGGACGCAAAACAGAATATTGAAAGAAGGGGGCACCAAGGCCACAGTGGCCTGTAAACCTCTGATTTTCAAAGGGCATCATCGGCTAACAGTGTCTCTTGTGATTCAGAAACAAACAGGCAGAAGCTGAGTGGAGCCTGCAGGCATTAAGCCCACCAGAGATACAGTCTCTCTCTCTCCCTCTCTCTCTCTCTCTCTCTCTCTTTCTCTCTCTCTCTGTCTCCCTCCCTCCCTCCCACTCAGTCACAGACACACCAATGAAAAGTGTCGGTTTGTTTAAACAGTCCGAGCGCCCCTTCGGTCCAGCACCCTCCAGTGCTGCTATTATGTCTCCTGGCCTGGTTAGTGGAGCCATGCGGAGAAGAGATGCGCACCGATAGGGGCCTCCGCCGCAGCTCTGACGCCTTTTGAAGTTTCCATTTTAACACCAACTACCCCAAACAGCCCCAGCAGCTGTCAATCACACGGTTTTTTGTTCTCCGGAATTTTACATGACTCAGAAATTCAATAAGCAAATTGGAACACAAAACACATACACATGTTCACAAACACACATATACACACATATACAAAAAAGTCCTAATATACAGTCACATACTTTCTACTCACACACACACACACACACACAATAATAACCACTATTTTCATCTATCACACGCGACACACACACGTACACACCCTCATTGGACATGTCTGATCTTTGGATTTTAAGGGACATGCATGATCTGGCCCCACTTCAGAAGGTACACCCCCGAGAGCAGATTAGTAAATGGCTTGTTTTTAGTAAACACGGCTGAACAACATATGCCTCTCTAGAAACATGGGTCCAAACATGCAATTTACAAATAATTAACATCCCCTTAATTAGCCACATTCATTTATGCCACTTTAGGCACAGAATTTCCCTCCGAGCCCAGGCAGGTGGAGTAGTGCCAGAGGTCTGAGCCAAAAGAGAGGGATGAGAGAGAGAGAGAGAGAGAGGCAGAGGGGAGAACTGGGACAGAGAGATAGATGAAGAAAGAGAGTGACAGAGAGCGAGGGAGGTAGGGAGGGAGGGCGAGGGAATGAGAGAAATGCTGATGGGGAAGGGAATATTATGAAAAAAGAGAGTGACAGCAAGCGGGGGGAAAGAGAGAGGAAGGGGGAAGAGAGAGGAAGGGGGGGAAGAGAGAGGAAGGGGGCGAAGAGAGAGGAAGGGGGAAGAGAGAGGAAGGGGGGAATAGAGAGGAAGGGGAAGAGAGAGGAAGGGGGAAGAGAGAGGAAGGGGGAAAAAGTGAAGAACATGGGGAATGAGGATAGTTAGTGAGAGAAACTGACAGAATATCAGGAATAGAAACCATAAAACCGACAGGCATTTTAACATTCCCTGACACCCCAGACTTTAGGTGAGAAATATGCTGAAACACTCCTCTGTCTGCCCTCAACCCAATTCTCTCTTTTGGACACAAATGGATACAAACACACTCTCCAAACACACATACCGGTAACGCAATGAAACACACATAGCATTGTTATGTGTTGAGCCATTTTCTCCTGAAAGCAGGATCACGCCACATGTTCCGGAGCATTCTCACTGTACTGCATGTTTTGTGTCCTTCCCTCGCTGGTTACCTGCTGTTGCAGCCAGTGCATTGTGTGTGTGTCAGTGTTTGCAGAGGAGAGATCTCAGGGCTCATACTCAGAAGCCGTCTCAGAGGGAACCAGGAACCGCTCTCTGTCTTACTCTCTACACTTAACCTATCTGAGCTCACACACACACACACACACACACACACACAATATACAAGTGATATATATAAAAATGATTCACACACACACACACACACACACAAGTATCAATAATATATAGTGACATAAAAATCATTCACACACACACACACACACACACACAATAACACAATAATAAGTTACAATATATAGTGACATAAAATTATTTACACAATACACACACACACCACACACACACACACACACACACACACACACACACACACACACACACACACACACACAAGCACAATATATAGTGACATGTACCATTCACACACACACACACACACACACACACACACATCAATAATAATAATACACACAATATATACAAGCATTCATATATAGTGACATAAAAAATTATTACACACACACACACACACACACACACAAGCACAATATATAGTGACATGTACCATTCACACACACACACAATACATAATATACATCACACATCACACAACTAATAAGTATTAATATATACGTGATACACATTCACCAATAATAATGACACACACACACACACACACACACACACACACATACACAATAATAAGGTCAATATATAGTGACATAAAAATTATTCCACACACACACACACACACACACACACACAAGTTATCAATATATAGTGACATAAAATTTCATTAACAATAACACACAACACACACACAATACAAGTGACAATATATAGTATTTACACACACACACACACACACAATATACACACACACACACACACACACACATGCACACAATACGCATTAATAAAAAGATTCATTCTCCCTCCTTCCTCCTCTCTTGCTCTCTTGTGGTGTAATGAGGGGTCTGGTGACTTCTCCTCTGTTGTTTTGATGTAGCTGTCACTCACCAGTCACTCCGGCTTAATCACGTTTGCATCCAGGCCTGGAGACGCAGGACAAACATGGCTAATTTCTGCCTTTAGACACAGACTAGCTGACTCACCACACACACACACACACACACACACACACACACACACACACACACACACACACACACACACACACACACACACACACACACACAAACACACACAAACACACACAAACACACATCCTACCCTCTCTATGCTTTTGATAGGAAAAATAATGCTGAAAATAATTGGTCTAACTACTATCCAAAATATGCAAGACTGTGGAGGGAGTGGGGAAGGAAAGACAGACAGAGAGACAGAGGCATAGATAGAGGGAGAGAGAGAGAGAGAGAGAGAGAGAGAGAGAGAGAGAGAGAGAGAGAGAGAGAGAGAGAGAGGTTTTGAGTGGGAGAGAGAATGAGAGGAAGCAGAGAGTGGGGAGCATAAAGATTAGAGGAGGCTTGTGTAAAGAGAAATACAATGGAGGATAAACTATAGGTCATCCATATTTGACTCTTCTCAATCTTCAAGGATGTGACTGAGATCATTTTGATTGACAGTGTTGCAAATATTAATATTTATTTAACAATAGCAAATATGTTAACAAAAAACTACAACTGACACTGATTCAAATAGTGTCCATCCATCAACATGTTCTCTTTAAAAAACTCTTTTCAGAAGTCTATTTCTGGTTGTTGAAGTAATTTGTAAACAGCATTAGGTTTTGTTTAGATGTGTGGATTTCTCATGTATTTGTGTCAACTGGAGTTTTCACAGACACAGACTCTCTCTCTCTCACACACACACTCTCTCACACACACACACACACACACACACACACACACACACACACATACACACATACAAACACAGGAGAGAGAGAGAGAGAGAGAAGAGAGACAGAGAGAGAGAAGATACTGTATCACGCACCATACAAACTGTACATTACAGCTATATTAGCCTGACACACTTGTACAGTTGCTGGACTACTGTCATCCTGTAGTCATGTACTACATTTCTGCTTGGTCAAACACACCATGTTGACTACTCTGGATCATAACAGAAAATATGACAAGGCCAATGCAAGGATCTACAGTAAGGGGTGAAAGAGCATAAGCACGCACACATGCGTGCACACGCACACACAGACGCACATACACACACACACACACACTTGCGCTCACACACACACACACACACACACACACACACAGGTTCATAGCATCTGGGTGTGTGTTATTGCTCAAACCCCAAAACATAAAATATGAATCACTCTCATAAAAGTTTAATCTTCTCTCTCCACATCTCTCCCCATCTCTCCCTCCCTGTATCTTCACCCCTCCCCCAGCCCTCTCTTCTCCACCACCTCCACCCCACTACCCCACCACCATTTTATTCTCTCCCTCGCTTCTCTCTCCTCTCCCTCTCCTCCCCTCTCCTCTCCCTCACCCTCTCCTTTCCTCTCCTCTCTCTCCTCTCTTTTTTCTTTCTCTCAGATATGGAGTTTGGTTTGAAATCTGTGTTGGTGGTGAGAAGGGCTGCATCAGGCGAGGCGTCCACACACACAGACTCAACAATCCCTAATTAACTCAGACAAGGGAGGCGGGGCTCATGGAAATACCAGATTAGATTATGTTCTGATGTTCTCTAATGTGGAACATGCTTTAAGACAAGCACAACCACAGCCGTTGTGTTTCTGTCCTGTTTAAAGGTCATGACCACAAATTCAACTTAAAGGAACATGCCGACTTTTTGGTACTGTAGCTCATTCACCGTATTCCCCAGAGTTTGATAAGTCGATACATACCCTTCTCATCTCCGTGCATGTAGTTACACAGTCTGACGCACCCACCGCTAGCCTAGCTTAGCACAAGAGCCTCGAAGTGGCCGGTTTCATTAGCCTACACCTCCCAATAGTGACAAAAGTATTCCAACATTTTCCTGTTTACATGCTGTGATTTGTGTAGTTACAATGTGTACAAATAACAATGTCAAATGACACACAGCCATTTAGTAAGCATATACATACTTGGAACTGTTTTCATTCAGGGAAATCACTGCTCCTTGGGGTTTGAAGAAGTAACACCGGAGCTTTGCAGGTGCAGTATGTATAAGCTTACAAAAGGGCTGTGACACATTTTATACAAATCACAACATGTAAAGGAATGTTGTAAAGGAAAATGTTGCAATTCTTGTCATTATTGGGAGGTGTAGGCTAATGAAGCCAGCCACTTTGAAGCCCTTGTGCTAAGCTAGGCTAGTGGTAGGTGCATCAGACCGAGTAAATACACACACAGAGATGAGAAGGCTATGTATCAACTTATCGAACTCTGGGGAATATGGTGAATAAGTCCCAAAAAGTCGGTGCGTTTAATGGATAAAAAAACATCAATATGCTTCATGTGAACAATACTGCCTTATCTTAATCTATAACACACACACACACACACACACACACAGACATACACATAGACACACACACACCGCACACACACTGCACGCACACACACACACACACACACACACACACACACACACACACACACACACACACACACACACACACACAAACACACACACACACACACACACACACACACTAACAAACAACACAGTGTAAACCTCTGTTGTATGGCAATGGAAAAGCTAGGGCACATTAGTAATCAATTATAACCCTTTGATCTAAATTGAGGTAATTATGAACTTCAATTAGACACAATTGGGGAGCCCCCCTTGGGGGGTATTGATTAAGCAGCCACAGTGTGCATGTGAATAACCATTTAAACCAATTAAGGCCTTTAGGTACTCACAAGAACACTTGATCACTCTGCACTTCTCCATGTTCAACAGTAACCCTGGACAGTGACAGATGACCGGCTTGTCCCATTGAAATGAGAGGCCACTGTGTCAGGCGGCACAAGTAATAGGTTTGCACAGTGATATGGTGAAACATGAACTCTGGAGAGCATTTCCTGAGGCATTTAATACAAAGGCATCGATCACAATCACTCATTTAACAGTATGTACACATGTCATACACAAGCACACAGACACCCACATACACACACACAGAGAGAGAGAGAGAGAGAGAGAGAGAGAGAGAGAGAGAGAGACCAAAGACCTTCTGACAGAGAACTGAATGCCACAATTAGTATTAGTGTATGTTTTGATAAGGATTACATGAAGGCAAATAGAGCAAAGTGCTTTGTCATTATCATTGATCAGAGCTCACAGTGAGGAAAAGTAACAGCCATTGAATGTCAATACAAGTACTACCGTTCCATCTCTATGCAGCGTAATCTCACCCAAACATATTTACAAAACCTCATCAATCCAATTATCATTCTCATGCACGCTATCTTCCTCTGAAATTTGTAGAGGCAAAAGACACAGACAGAAGGAGAGCATACTTCCGGTATGTTTATTTCTGTTTTTCAACGTCCTCCACCGAGATATCAAGGCCCTATTTACCGAACACTGCATAGTGGTACCGACAACTAGACACAGAGCAAAAGAGTAGAGCAGGAAGGAAGTGCTCCAATCCTTGGATGCAAGCAAACACATTCAGCTAGCCTTGGAGAGAGCGATAGAGTGTGTGAGAGAGAGAGAGATAGAATGTACCTGCCCCAAACGGCAAGCTAGCAAGAGAGAGCATACTTCTGCACAGGCATATTTCTGTATTAAAAATAAAGTTGTCCTCCAATGAGGGGGGATGGTGGCGGAATTATTAAAAAAAAGAGAGCATTGCCTTTTGTCATCAAGGCGCAAGTCCCCATACCTACATTTCCAACTTGTGCAACCTTGAGGGCAATGGTATAGCTGTTTACCAACCAATCCACCACACAGTATAGCTCTCTCTTAGGCAACTCGTGGGAGCTCGATACAGAGCCTGGATGAAATGGAGAGTGAGCATGGAAATGAGAAGAAGTCCTCCGTGCACACACTGATGCACTCAGAGAGGGGAGGCGAGACGAGACAAACAGAAGAAGAGACGGTGAGGAGAGGGACTGAAAGATCGACAAGACAACAAGAGAGATCGAGAAAAAGGAGAAGAGTAAGAACTCGTCAAATCAGGAGTGTGGACAGAAAAAGAAACACACACACACACACACACACACACACACAGGACAGAGATGACCAAACAGAGCGAAAGAGATAAAAGAAAGAAGGTGGAGGAGGAATGCAGAGGAGAGGACAGACTGTGTGTGTGGAGACGAGAGAGCGCACGGCTGACGAGCTGGGTGGGCGGCTGGGTGGCTGGGAGCGGATTTTCTGTGACTGCAGAGTTGCTGTGGTACCGACTCCCCTTTCAGTGATCCAGCCACACCGGGCACCCTCCTCTCACAATCACACTCTGCAAGGATGGGGATGCATTTATGAAATGTCATCCGGGAGATAAAATTAACCACCACCTGGATGAGAGTTAGCAACAGGAGCTAGTCTCAAAATGGCAGTGGGTCGACAGGAAATTGCACTGAAAGCTTTGAGGGCTCTCGCTCGCTCATTCTCTGACCACATCTCCGTCTCCTCTATTCCAACCTCACCAATGCCAACACCCCTCCCCCCACCCCACCCCACCCACACACAAACACACACACACACACACACGTTCACAACGGCATACTTCAATTGCAAGCGCAGTTGAATGAAGTTAACTGATGACAACATTAAAAGGAATCAACCGTTTAGCGATCATGAAATAATACAATACATGACAAGATGTCAACAAGCAGGGAGATAATGAAGAGCAGTAGTTTTACTCAAACTACTTGTGCACGTAGGCTATGGAAGATTGGTCAAATCTAGCAAGTAGGAAAGTTTAAGTGGATGACGTGAAAGTGAAAGTAATACATTCAAAAAGCCAGCGAAAGTTAAGGTTGTTTTTGATATAGTACAAAGACACAAAACTGGTGCTCTGAATAACGATTCTGTTGTCTTTGAAAGTTTCTCTTATTGACACATTTAACTGCAATTTGGATTAACTGCTTTTACAAGGCAGAAATATTTCAACACAAACCAGACCTGCGCTGTCATGGGCAGTTTTTGTACATACAGGGGAATACCTAATTAGCTGCATTTAACGCTTCTCCTCCAATCTTTTTTTACACGAAACTCCCACTTTCCCTGACCCTCCTATAAATGCATACGCATTTCACGGAAAAGCGCAAATTGCCATTTTCAGCTCCTGTGACAGGCAGTCTTTTGTGGGATGGATGAGAGTGTGTGTTTTTGTGTGTGAAAGTTTTTGTGTTTTTGTGTGTGAAAGTGTGTTTTGTCAATTTCTTGTTGGGCGCAGCAAAAATAGCAATCTGGTTGTCAAAGAAGTACAAGATGGCGGGGCGAGTTTCAACCAATCCTGTGGAGATTTTTAGGAGGGTGGTGGGGGGGAGAATCAAGTCTGAATACGCTTTTTACAGGATGGTTGATGACATTGAGAGCTTTCTGGCGGTATGGGGGGTGGGGGGGGGTTGCTGTGTGAGGGTGGGGAGGATGGGCACGTAGGAAGGCAAGGCCAGGCTACGGCTCTGCGAGCCCTGTGATGTTTCTTTTTAACTTGTAATTTGTATGTGTTTTTAACAATGTTTTTATTGTGTAGTGGTTAAACACGTGATATTGTTTCAATAAAGGAGTGTTAAGCCTCTCTCTTTCTCTCCATCTCCTCTCTCTCTCTCCATCTCCTCTCCCTCTCTCTCTCTCTCTCTTTCTCTCCATCTCCTTTTCTCTCCATCTCCTCTCCCTCTCTCTCTCTATCTCCATCTCCTCTCCCTCTCTCTCTTTCCCTCCATCTCCTCTCTCTCTCCATCTCCTCTCCCTCTCTCTTTCTCTCCATCTCCCTCTCCCTCTCTTTCTCTCCATCTCCTCTCCCTCTCTCTATTTCTCTCCATCTCCTCTCTCTCTCCATCTCCTCTATCTCCATCTCCTCTATCTCCATCTCCTCTCCCTCTTTCTCTCCATCTCCTCTCTCTCTCTCCATCTCCTCTCCCTCTCTTTCTATTTCTCTCCCTCTCCTTCTCCTCTGCCTCTCTCTCCTCTCAGCCTCAAAGCTGCCAATCACCACACACTTATTTATCGCTCTCCTGTCATGCAATCTCTCTGTCTCTTTATTCATTTCATCTATCACTTCTTCAGTCTTACTGCTCTGTCCATCTCTTCCCTCTTCCTTGAGTGTGTTGGGCGTTAGTACTCTCCGTACCACCTATGACTCGTCATACCTTCCCCAGTTGCCATATTTCCATTTAAAAATAACATAGCAACGAAAACACTGATTTCAAAACGTATCTAGCCAGCGAGAAACAGACTTCCTATAATTCATTTCACAGTGATGATAGTGAAATTGGGGTGAGGTGAGATTTTTTAGCAGTAAAAAAATGGTGACATTCTCAACCCAAGAGGCCAGAGCAACAGAGATATTTCAGAATAAACCAGAGGTGTTTGGCCCATGGGTCGTGACTTTGGTGCCGTGGCCTCACCTGAGATGAGCACCTGAGACTGTGGCTAGAGAGAGAGTAAACACAGCACCTAATCCCTGGGAAACGGCTCTCTTCGGTCGCCCAAATGACATTGTTCAATCTGTGAGTTTGTTTGTTTGGCAGTAGCCTTGATTTCACTGTTATTCTTTTCATTTATGAAAACAAGCCTCTAAATTAGGATTTTCTTACTAATAACTGTTTTGTCTCTGTCAAGGGCGCAGATTTCAGCAACTCAAAACATATGATCCATAATTCAAGGAGTGCAATAAAAATATTCAAATGTATTGCTTTGAACTAAGATTATACGATGAAGGAGAAAATGCATTGCTCAAGTATTTCATCATGTCTTACTGTTTTAGGCACCTCAGTCCTGTGACACTAATCAAAGCAACAGAAAAAAGCTCTCCTTTCTCCTCTCCCTCTCTCTCTCACAAACACAAAGGCTCATCTAAAATTTTAAACCGTTATTGCTTCTATTTATTGTTCTATTTTTAATTGGTTTTTATTATAGCTGATGCTCTTATAATGTTATTAAAATGTTTACTGTTATTATTATTTGTTATCCTGATGTTGTTTGGAAAAGCATCTGCTAAATAACTTTACCATAACCAAAAATTTTCTGTAAATTCATTACATTAACATATACACATATTGAAAAGATAAAAAACGATGGTCCGCTATCCGAAATCTACAACAGTACAATTTGCCATCCATACACACTAGAGATAATCAGCTATATGAAATATAATAAATTAGCCTTAAATGCAGGCTTCAGCATGTAGGGTATTAATGTTATGGCTCCATCTATACAGTAGTGCTTCATCTCGCTCTATATTGCTGTTCGTTCTCTAGTGTGTTCTTTCTTGGTGCTGGGGTGACATCTTTCGTCCAGGTGTACCTCTGCTCTCTCTCCTGTGAGGGCTGCTTTTGTTGCCATGGTGAGAACAGACACCGAATCCAAGCTGTTCCGTCCTCACCCACAGCTCCCGATTACTGACCACGGCTGACCATCATACCCTACTACTGGCTCCCTCATGCAGACCTAACTATTGTGTCAGAACGCCATCATGCCCATCAAAGAACTAGCCAGACTACAACTACTATTCCCCTGGTAAGACTGGTAAACTGCACACCAACAGAAGAATTCAAAACAAGAACAGAAGGACAGACAGGCTCTGAAACACAGGTGATGAAATTCAACTTCATTGTGATTAATCTGAAAACAACATCATCAAAGGAATGGGCGTTGATGGAAAACACAAAAAAAATCCTGTTTTCAAATCCTTTATCTGAGGAAGAAATATGCAGAAGGAGATAGATAGACACTCATCTAAGAGCTATGTTCAATTTTAAGAGGCTGTCCTTGGCAACCATCATAATGTGGATATTGCCTCAATTAAAGTCGATCTCGATATCTATCAACAATTTGACGTAGCATTTCATGAACGGGCAGGGCAATCCATAATGCTTGCTGTCCTCCACTAAGAAGTGATACCTGCATAATGTCACTATACACGGATAGCGGTTTCTCCTTTCTACTATCACAGAGCCAGCTTAAACACATGATTACTTATATGAGAGATACTGGGCACTCCATGTGATTTTAAGGGTTTGGCAGGGTCAAACTGGCATGGAGTATTCTAGATTTTGTTTTCTACCCAAACCTCTTTCCTGATCAAAATATTCAAATTGAAGGAGGGACAATTTCCATCCATACAATCATTCTGAACACAATTTTGGTATTTGTAATTTTGCACAGAATTTTTTAATTTTATTACGTGGCAATTCTCTCCTCATACCTGAACACAGGAAATGCTTTCTCAATGTCTCTTTAAATTTACTAGAGCAATATCTATCATATTATAGAGCAATTCAATTGATTTAAAATATCAAAGCTTCAGTTCAATTCAATCTCATTTCATCTGACTTTTTTGTACACAAAGAATATCATCACAAAGCTGCTTTAGAAAATTCCAGGACCTACTTTAAAAAATTAGGACAGACTAAAACAATAATCTCTCTCTCTCTCTCATCTCATCTCTTTCTCCTCTCTTTTCTCTCTCTCTCTCTCATCTCATCTCTTTCTCCTCTCTCTTCTCTTTCCTCTCTCTCTCTCTGTTATACACACTCTGAATCTTTCCACTCTATTTCTCCTTATTAGTCAAAGGACTGCTGAAAGAGAAGTGCTAACATACTGGACATGCTGACCTCAATATGGGCACCTGTAACAAAGGCCTACCTTGAAGAACAGCTACCAACAACATACACGTTTGTCATCATACATTAAACAACAATATCCATCACTTTATCCAAGGTCAAGCACATTTTGCGTTTTTGACAACATCTGGTCAAACAGCTATAGCTGTCTTTAGTCACATGCTGTTTGCATTTTAAAGCACAAGGTTTGAATGTGGCCTCTAGTCTGAGTGACAGATCATGAAATCCCCTTAAATGAACTCTAGCTTTAATAATCCCATTTGAGTGTTATTATAATGTCAGGCTTTAAAACCAGATCTGCGTTTAGGGGTCAAGTGAAGCCGTAACCTACGGGACAAGTCACGGCACATCTGTAATAAGCATGTATAAAATCACTACTCTGAGCCACACCTACTGTATGGCCCTATCGGGATAATGCAGTATTGGTATAAGCTTATTCATACCAGCAACCTCAACAGTGTTTGTGAGTAACTCACCCATGCGTTGTTTCAACAAACAACCTCAAATTTCAAAGAATTGCTGAGGCAGTGAATGCCCCCACCCCCATACGTCTTATTTAAAATATTTTTTTTCTCATCACTCTGTGGGCTGCAAGAAATTCAGAGCTTAGCCCTCACGTCCACTATGAGTCACACACTATTGTAGCCAACCGATCAATTAAGATCGATGACTGACTCACTGGGCAATCCTATCTCCAGCTAATATCAGGCCTGCGCGCCGTGCACTTTTAAACAGCTTCCAGAAGACCAGCGGAATGACCGACCGATACGGTGTTCCACAGTGGATATGTCTGATGGGACTGGATATGCCTGATTGGGCCTTGGCTGAGGGCAGTGTGACGCTGCCCTTCCTGAGTAACCTCTTGCCTCCTTCATGCACTGAACACACAGCTCACTCACTCACTCACTTCACTCACTCACTCACTCACTCACTCACTCACTTAATAATTAAGAGCAAGCAGACCACTCAAACACAGAGGTGAGTAGTACACACACACACACACACACACACATGCTTACACACACAGGCACTTACACACACACACACACTCAGACATGCGCATGCACACAAGCAAGCATTCACACACGCACACACACACACACACACATGCATGCTCACACACACTCAGACAGACACACGTGCAGGCACACAAGCACGCATGCACACACGCACACACACACACACACGCATGCTCACACACACAGGCACTTACACACACACACACACAGACACACACAGACACACACAGACACACACAGACAGACACACACACACACACACACACGCATGCTCACACACACAGGCACTAACACACACACTCAGACAGACACACACGCATGCATACAAGCACGCATGCACACACATGCGCACACACACACACACACACATACGCACACACACACGCACCATAAGTGAACACATTTATACATATCCCTGTTCTGAAGAATTATACAGGTACACTCTAGTAAGCACTATTAGTTGTAAGTGATATACAGCTGTGTGTATACCTGTCTCAGGCCATTCACAGTCACCTGTTACAGACAGTGCACGGGTCTTGTTGTTGCGGAGGAAAAGTTTCTTTAAAAAGTGTAAACTAGAGAAAAGGAGCTTATTTCTGCACTACTTGGTGATGACTAATTTTTGCAATGCGGTGTTCCTTCTCAAAGCTCCCTCCCCCAGTCCCTCCACCTCCTCCCTTCCTCCCTCTCTCTCTCTCTCTTCTCTCCCTGCCTCACTCTCTCTCTGTCTCGTTCTGTCTCCCTCCCTCTCTCTCTTCTCACTCTCCGTCGCACCCTCTCCCTTCCTCACTCTCCCTTATTTTCTCTCTCTCTCTCTCTCTCTCTCTCGTTCGTTCTCTCGCTCTCTTGCACTCTCCCCACTGTGTCTCTTTCTTCTCTCTATCTCTTTCTCGCTTCTTTTATTTTTTTCTGCAGGCTCCAGCTCAGCACAGCATGGTTCTCTGCACTCAGTCATCCCAGCAGTACACACACACACACACACACACACACACACACACACACACACATACGTACACCCACACACACACTCTTTTTTTCTTGCCTTCACACACATACCCCACACACACACACACACACACACATACGTACACCCACACACACAGACTCTTTTTTTCTTGCCTTCACACACACACACACACACACACACACACACACACACACACACACACACACACTATGCTCCCTTTTCCAGACTCTCTTTTTGACTTTTTCTCTCCACTCCCTCTCTCTCAGAAAGCTTTGGCTGTGAATGATGAGAAGCGATGAATTAAATCAAATGAATGTGTTTTGGATTGTTCTCCTGAAGAGACACTTCAGATTTTTGTATGAAATTGAACAATTAAAATTGTGTATGAAATGTGCACACACACACACACACACACACACTTGATGAACCCGGTTCTGGGATCAGTGGTCTCCCTAAATGCTGAGTTGCAAACAGAGGTAGTAATAAGGCTTACTGTATCTCTTTGGCCCATCCTCCAGGCAGAATGACAGGGTCAAGGTGGCATCATCTTCAAAGAACTCAGTGGAGAAAGCATCCCACCACAGGTTATCACACTCCTGAAACACACACACACACACACACACACACACACACACACACACACACACACACACACACACACACACACACACACACACACACACACACACACACACACACACACACATTTAATTACTCACACACTTACTGTTTATAGAGTGCACTGTAACAGAATATATTTTGTCACTGTAAGAACAACCTTGAGACAAATTCAATGCAGCCTTCATATCGACATAGAAATTAACTTTCAATCCTTCTGGCACAGTGAACTGATGTTCTGCGAGGTGACCTGTAGTGATCAAGTTTCTTCTTGCAGCACAGTGTAACTGACAAAAGTAGGAGGTCAGGTCCAGAGTAATGGATTTTCTTTCACAAAGACTTAAGGCAGCTACAACTAAAACAGTAATAGCATACATATTCCTGAATAATATCTTTAAAAAGACAAAAACTAAAAAAGAAAGAGCATCTGTACTCAATGAGTAGTAAAGCGACTGATATGCACTAAATATGGTGATACTGTATACAACTCTGTCTGAGCTTGACTAAAGAGTGTGACTTTGAAAGCTGACACATTTCTGATCTCACTGGGCAGTGCTATGGTCAGCTGGGGATAGCAGAAGCCCTGTGCTCCAAACATATGATCTCTTCTTTACAGAGGTAACAAGAAGTAGGTTTGTGTTGGAAGTGGGGGAGAATGGGACAGAGCATCAGGTGACAGGTGAGCTGAATAGCAGGGCTGTACTTCAAACTGTTAAATCAATGCATGAGTAAGCCAGGTCCCCCATAAAACTCATTTGTGTATGAACAAAAGTAACAGTACAGATGCACCTAACGCACCTAACACTGGGTGCATTTAGAACTGTGTTAAAAAGAGGGCTTATTTTTCAGACGAAAATGCAGTTTGCGGTTTTAGACTGAGAAGCAAACAAATGCACACAGATGTAGTAATGAAAGCACTTTCGATGTTGAATGCATAACAGCAATAGGCCTGTGTGTTTGATTTTGCAACATTTTTAAATAAATAATTCTCTCTCTCTCTGTTTAAGCGAGAGTCTTTCAGCGAGTGCACAGATGATGGCTGTTAGCTATACGTAGTTAGCTTGGAGCACCTTGAGCACTGAAGTTAATTTCACCTGTGTGCACCTGTAAGATGAGCGCTGAAGTTAATTTCACTCTCCCGGTGTTCAGAGTGGTGGGCGCTGGCATCTCAGCCAGCTCACAAACACAACAACAAGAAAGTCCACTTCCAGGAAGCGGAAACCCAACCTCGGGATCATAGGCAGTGACCCAGGACTCTTGTCTCTCTGTCTCTCTCTCTCTCTCTCACACACACACACACACACACACTCACACACACACACACACTCACACACTCCACACACACACACACTCACACACTCACACACTCTCACACACACAAAGAAGGCGGAAGTCCAGCTTTAGATCGTGGCAGTGAACCAGGTCTTCCAGCTCTGGGAACTCCCAAAATCCCAAAGGTCCGAGTGTAACCAGACACTGAAGAACACGCTCCGGCTGGCCAGTCGGCCAGTCAGCCAGCGGTCTGGGTCATGCATTCAAACCTGAGACACCACATCTGTTCTCTGGATGGCTTAGTGCTACAAGCACACACACACATCAAGAGCACAGACGTCCCCCGGCCCTCCCTGTAATGTCAAGATAAATAATTACCGGAACCTTGAACGGAGAGCTTGAACAACAAGGCAGATCCATCAGGGGCAGAATAGAAAGCTGCTTGGACAAGCCATGGTTAAGATGCATGTCATACATGAGAGCATGCGTGTACTAGCGTATACATACATATTTATGCGTTTGTTTGTATGGAGGTATTTGTAAATGTTTGTGTGTGTGTGTGTAAGGGGGTGAAGGTTGTGACCCCAGGTAAACTGATGAAACGTATAGCTTACTCTGGCACCACTGCAGTGATGAAGTGCTATTGATTTCAACATGGAATGCCCCATCTCTCTCTCTCTCTCTCCCACCTCTCTCTCTCCCACCCTTAAACAGCTGAATAGTGGTAGAGCTGCAGGGATTTGTGTCTGATCCATGGGATTTGCGCGACGCTGCGTGTAAATAACAATAACTACACACAGAGCGCGCTACGCACAGACAAGAATTATGTCAGAAGTGCAGGGCTTCTCTCTCTGCTCTCTCTCTTTTTCACACACACACACACACACACACACACACACACACACACACACACACACACACCCCACACACACACACACACAGACACAAACAGACACACACAGACACACACACACTTTCTGACTCAAAATTGTGAGCCCAAAGCCGACCAACAAAAGCCAGATGGCAAAGGAATTATTTCCTATTCATCTAAAAAATAAAAACACTTTTTACGCATATGTGTAGTACACTGCCAAACAGAAGAAAAAAACAAGCACTTTTCTCAAGCAAATTAAAATTGCTGTCTCAAAATTGAGTAATTTCCCCTCAGAATTAAATTCACTTGATCCCACCAACCAAAAATTAGACATTTTAAACCCAACCCCTTTTTTCCACTCTCTGATTACCTACATGATTACATTTAGGGGAGTCATTTAACACTGAGCAGTCATTCATTACACTACACACACCACACACACAGATGCTCACACACACACACACACACACACACACACACTAGCACACACTAACACACGCACATACACTAACACACACACAGTCATGTACTCCTGATTTATGAGTTCCCTAATACACCCTTACAAGGACAATGAAGTCCAAAGTCACTCACTAAGTCTGCCCTATGAAACTGTAGGACACAGCAGAGAGCAGACGGGAGACTTTGAGAAGTGTGTTGAGAGGAAAGGTAGTTGATGGCTTAGACAGTAGATTTGGATTTGGCTTCTCCTACCCATACTGTGCATTTAGAAAGGCAGCACTTCTATTGTCTGCGTAAGGAAATGACTCACGATCAGTACGGTTCCCATTCCGATTAGTCTAGTTCAGTGGAAGTCCCAAACAGCGTTAGGTAAGCAGTGTATCCCAGCCTGGCTCCATTGCCCCATCATACTTAGACATCAACTCACAATCCTGCACTGGCGGCATCAGCCAACCTCTGTCCTCTGCCCAAACACACATCTCTCTCTCTCTCTCTCTCTCTCAACAATTTAATGACTAACAAAAGGACTCGTATACTGAGAAGAGACGGGTGTCAAAACAGAAGGGTGGATATTGTGATTTTTGTGAATTCACAGTAAATTCCAATGTCAGAAATCACTGTGAAATTAATCATTATAACTCCACCAAACCCGTGTTGAAGCAATGACTCATCTTATGTTTATTCATCATTTCTCTCTCTGTCTGGATGTGTGTGAGTGACTGTGTGTGTGTGTGTGTTTGTGCATGTGTGTGTACGTGTGCACACATGTGTGTGTGCTTGTGTTATTAGTGGCTCTTCCAAAAGCACAGACACACATACACACAGACAAACACACACACGCACACACACGCACACACACACACACACACACACACACACACACACACACACACACACACACACACACATCCCCAGGAAGAGCTTGTTGCTTTATTTCATATGACATGCAGAGTCAGAGTCTTTGTATTGGAGACTGGCAGTAGCGCGGGGGGAGCTGAAAATAGCAAGAATCCTCTGCCACTAACACGCAAGACCCTTACTGTGTTCATTTGAGTGTGTGTGTGTGTGTGTGTGTGTGTGTGTGTGTGTGTGTGTGTGTGTGTGTGTGTGTGTGTGTGTGACTGTGAACATGTGTGCCCTATATATACAGAAGGCTCTGTGTTTGAACAAAAGCTTGAGCCTGATTTTGATAGTTAAATGCATTGTCAGAGGTGAGCTAGGGTAGTTGTTTGCTTACAAACACGTAGACACGTCTATAATTCGAAACACAAAAACAGACCAACAGACAGGCAGGCAGAGAGGGAAGAGAGAGACAGCGACATATATGTATGGATGCATATGGACACACACACACACACACACACACGCACACACACACACACGCACACACGCACACACGCACACACACACACACACACACACACACACACACACACACACACACACACACACACACACATTGCTGTGTTATCAGTGCTGTACGGTGCCCTGGGAGGGACTGTGAGAAACGCAACAGGAAAAAGGTGGGAGCATTGTCCAGGTTTCCTGCGATCAGGAGCCTAGCTCATTGTTCAATATGTGCCTGTGTGTGTGTCTGTGTGTGTGTGTGATTGTGGTCAGAGGATCTGACCTTCAATTGCGTCACTGCACTGTCCCAGTTCCTCCACATCCTCTGCCAGTTGAACCAGGGGAGCAGCATGGGAGCACAATGAGTTTTTTTTTTTTTAAAACGAAATATCTAATATATACGTCTCAAACGCCTGTTTTCACAGATGTTCACAAATCTAAATGGGAATATTATTCAATAAATATTTAACAATCTCACATATGACAAAATTATTAGAGAGAGGTGATATAGGGCATGTGAGTGTGTGTATGCATGAGCCATGAGCATGTGTGTGTGTGTGTGTGTGTGTGTATGTATGTGTGACTACACTAGACTGACACTAAGTGTCCTTATGCATAGGAGACATTGGGGAAAGGCTACACGGACAGAGGCAGCACTGGTGTAAGTTCTTACAGGCCTGTGATTCTTCTTTCATGTGTTTTGTTGTAATGAATATTTATACGAATACATGGATGGGAATAATGGACTAACTCAGAGACACCCCTCCCCCATCCCACCCCACCCCCAGGGAGGCAATTATACCAGTCTAGTAAGAGATGGGAGTAAGAGGGGTATCACACTGCAGGAGCTCACCCTCTCAACTCTCTCTCACACACACTTACACACACACACACACACACACACACACACACACACAAATATGTGCGCATGTGCGCACGCACACACACACAAACACACCCACAGACACACACACACACACATATACAGAAATATGTGCGCATGTGCGCATTTGCGCACGCACACACGCACACACACACACACAAACACACCCACAGACGGACACACACATACAGAGAGAGAGAGAGAGATACATGTGTGCGCGGACACACACACACATACAGTGATACACATACAGTGATACACATGAATGCACACAAGCACAAACGCACACGCACACACACACACACACGCACACACACACACACACACACACACACACACAGAGAGATACACACATTTGCATCCAGAAGCTGAACCAGTTCACATTAGGTCAGGAGTACACAAACACTAACCATACACACTTATACATACAGGCTACATGCTTATAAGTTTGCTCATTAAGTATCTATGTCAAAAGGAGAAAAGTGCTGCCAAAATTGTCTGGAAGATACACTTGTAGTGGGATCTGTCTAGGGATGCAATGCTGAGATTTATCGTAACTGATTTATCCTCATACATATGTTAACCCTCAGCAATTAACTAATGTATGGCTGTCAGTGCCTAATAAATACCTTGACTCACAGCTCCATCTAAATTAAATGGTTGTTTGGTTGGAAAAATATGAGATATATGGCCTGTCCACTCTCAGGGGACAAAGGGCAAAGGGGTGACCAACTCTGTTCCTGCTATACCAGCTCACACCAACAGGTGGCGACACTTAAGACACACACACACACACACACACACACACACACACACAAAAACACAAACCTCTGGTAACAATAGACATGATAGCTCAAGGAAGATGAGCCCATTCGAGAAATCAGCCTGATATCATCAGGGAACGGGTGTCTACGAGAGAGCAAGGTTAGACAGACAGAGACAGAGGGAGGGAGTGAGATCGTAATACTATTTGTTTTTCAGGGAGGCAAGTCTGTCTGTTTGGCTGCCCATAAATCAATTAACAGCAAGAACCCTCAGCAATTGGCATTCCACACGGCACAGCAATGGGGAGTGTTTACAGTGATTCAGGGTGCTGTACAAATGTGGAACAGGGTAACCTTTAATGGCGAGCACAGCGGGCGAACAAATCAGTAAACATGGGAGAAAGCGTTTGAAAATGGTTCAAAGTGCTTGGTTATGAGAGAACCCTAATGCACAGGCCTCAGGGGGTTCTGAGTTCTGACATAGCACTCTAAAGCAATTTAAAGTTCCATTTCTTTTAGCTTCAAATTGTATAGTCAGGCTTCTACAAATGAAGTGACACAGAACTTTTTCATGGCTTAAAGTATGTAAATCATGGTAGCATATTATTGTGGACAGAAAAAGAGAGCTCTAAGTTACTTTACATCAAGGTACATAGTTTACCTGTCCACAGGAGTCTATTTGTGCACAGCATCCACTCCTTCACCACATAATGTAGGCTACTAACTATATATATATATCTCTATGTAATGAATGAGTGGCTGTTTAGACCACAGCATCATTCTCTGTGAATAAGACTGCAGATTCAGTAATGTCCACTGACAAGGAGGACAATAGAGGGCTGATGTCCCAACTCAAATCACTCAACAAGTGAGTTACATGTGAACTACATTGTTTGACCGCTTAAACCTACGACTTGGGTAAAAGAAAGGGGGGAAGGAAGAAAGTGTAGTTGTTGTGTGCATGTGGTGGAAGGATGGACAGAGAGAGGGAAGGGGGGGGGCACTCATACAAAAGCATCATATTACCAACATGATTTAGCAACACAGTACACTGATCATTCATACGGGCATGTGGACATTAGCTGGTTCTGTAAGGTTTCGCAGAAGTTCTGGAGTTAGCTTGATCTGGAGTTAAGAGTGGTGCCTATACCTTTACACTGAATGTCAAAATTGGTTAAGTTCATTTAGCACAGGCTACAATCAAAGCTATAACATAAATATCTTAGACATAAATATAAGCCATGAAGCCAACACACTATAAACTCTCGCAATTAGAAACAAAAACTCATATGCAAACACGGACACACATACACATTACCACATAAAAAATCACACTTAAGCTAAAACAACAGAGTGTTGCTAACCTCTGAACGGGACTGTAGCCGCTTATTCATCTCGTAGATTCGGTACTCGGGTTGCACCATGTAGGGCGAATGTCTCCTGTAGAACGGACCGAACGGAGACGAGTAGAACGGGTCGTGCGGCGCGCTGGACATCGTGTC
>NC_063189.1:36723350-36725850 GCF_017589495.1 Alosa alosa
AGAGACAGCGAGAGGAGGAGAGAGAGGGAGAGAGAGAGAGGGAGAGAGAGGCCCACAACATCTGGTATACATTACATTCTATCCCCCTGCCCTGCTCCCCCACCCTCCCCCCTACCCCTGCTTGACATTGCTTTCAGGGGACCTGGGCCCCTTGAGGGGGGGTTGAGGGTGTGGGTGAGTGTGTGTGTGTGTGTGTGTGTGTGTGTCTGTCTGTATCTGTGTGGTGTGTGTGTGTGTGTGTGTGTGTGTGTGTGTGTGTGTGTGTGTGTGTGTGTGTGTGTGTGTGCGCCTCCTTTCTTTCCCATGGTTAGGAAGAAGGAAGCTACTTAATCGGCGAAACAATACTGGCATTCATGTTCAAAAAGTCATATAGACATTTTCAGTATTGCACAACATGCTATGTCCAAATGCCCCTGCTTCTCAGAACCTTAGGCCATTGTTGTAGAGCAAAACTCAAAAGTATGTTCACTGGACTGAAAAGCCAATAAAATAAAATAATAAATAATAAAAGAATTCCAGAATTTTCAAACGATAGAGGATTCTCACACATACTATGCATTCAGGGGGAGTAGGAAGCTATCAACTTTTTAACCAGTAGCAATTATTTATTTTACACTAAAACATTTCCATACTATTCTCCATACTCCAATTAATGCATTCATGCATATACTCTTTTAAATTCATACCTTCCCTCATTCATATTCACATTCATTCATTCATTTGCATCTCAGGATGGCAGTCCTTTTAAACAATAAGAAAGTGAAGCAGAGAAGAAAAAACAGAGAAAGAGAGTGAGAGAGAGAGAGTGAGAGTGAGAGTGGAAGTGAGAGAGAGCCAGAGAGAGAGAGAGAGAGAACAGGGTTGAGAGAGGAGAAAGAGGGAGAAAGGGAGTGAGGCTGAGAGATGAGGAGAGATGGATGGATGGAAAAGAAGAGTAGAGAGAGAGTGAAAGAAAGAGAGAGAAGGAGGGAGAGAGTAAGGGAGGCAGAAAGAGAAAGAGAGTGAGAGCACTGTAGAAATACTGAGAACATTATACTGAATTTCTGCAGTGTTCTGTCAGAGGCTGAGAGGAAGAGGCTGTCTTCATGCAGGCTTGCATCTGAGGAGGGTTAGTCGCAGTGGTGAAAACACTGGTTGATTGAACATAGTGCAAAAAATAGGATTAATATAGCAACAGGAGGAACGGAGGGTTAACACATTTTTGGGAATGGCATTCTTAATGTCTCTAAATGTTATTTGTTCACAGGTGGAAAAGTTGAGTGGAATTTGAAACATTGTATCCTGTTCCCCTTGCCTATGGGTTTATTTATGTCTCAAATCCATACAGAACCTCCTGGTTCACAAGCCTTTCTTGCATTCAAGCAGATTTCCACAATCTCTGTGTGTTGTGTATGTCCCTCTCTCTGTGTCTCTCTCTCTAGCTCTCTCTCTTTCTCTTTCAGCGATTCATGGCAAACCTGGAAAGGGTTAACAAATATCTCAAACTCCCCACACCCACCCATCACAACCTCCCCTCCTTGCACACACACTCCGAGACACACATACACAGAGGCGCGCGAGCGACACACACACACACACACACACCCCTCCCCCTCCAGGTCAGTTAATAGGAGTGGTTGCCGGGGCTTTTGCTGGCTGCTGAGGCAGTGTCTCCTGGGAAAGCACAGCTCCGCTGAGAGAGTGGAATTTTACCAACACTCCACCTCTACACAACACTATACAACACTACACAATACAGCACTGCACCACAGAACAATCGCACTTCACAGTGCCACACAACACTGCCAAATACAGCATTGCACCTCTCCACTATACACACAACAGCACACCACTGTTCCACAGCACTACTCAACATAGCCCTGCAATACCACCAAATTGCTACACAATAACACAGCACACAGCAAAATAGGATTGTACCGCCAGACAAATCGCAGCGTACTGCCACACAATTTGAACACGTCACTGCACCACTACATAGCAACTCGTATGAAGTGTGATGAAGTAACAGCACTACACAACATTCTGCCACTATGTAATACTGAGTTGAATGAAAGAGGACAGCACAACAAAACATAACTTTATAACACAGCACTATTAACATGTCACACCTACATTCATTACAGTGTAGCTACTGCATACTTATTATCCATCACAGAGCATCAATACTGTTCAAGTCTATCAGAGTAGTATACATATTACACAGCAGGTCCATGTCAGCCCATGCAACACAGTTCATTCTTCCATGCTGAGGATGTGCTTTTATATACAGCATTGCACCCCATAAATGATTAACCCCCTCTGCATACAAGTATACGTCGCAAGCCATTAGTAGTCCTACATATTGATGTGTGCCCCATATAGTACATGACTGATATAGTGATTAACTGATTGGTTGATTGGTTGATTGATTGATTGATTGGTTGATTGATTGATTGATTGATTGATTGATTGACCAATTGTGTGTGTAATTTGTTGCATGTCTTAGATACAACAAATATTC
>NC_063189.1:36728350-36778350 GCF_017589495.1 Alosa alosa
GTGTGTTACAGTGAAAGGCTTCTGTGGAGGTTGTGTGTGTGTGTGTGTGTGTGTAGGAGCATTTCTCTACAGGCGGTGGGGTTGTTTTTGAGGTCAGCTCCACGCTGCCCCACTCCCCATGGGGGTACAGATTCTCATTTCACTTATTGGACAGAGAGAGAGAGAGAGAGAGAGAGAGAGAGAGAGAGAGAGAGAGAGAGAGAGAGAGAGAGAGAGAGAGAGAGAGAGAGAAAGAGAGATGACAGCCTGCATTACTCTACAGGGTGCTCTGTGTGTGTACCTTCTCCCTCTTTTTACATTTCATCCTTTTGGTTTCAGTGAATGTGGCTGTGATGTAGAATTCTGGCCACTGAGGGGCGCTGTGTATCTGCAACTAAATGCCTTGCAACCTTAGCTCAGGGGGACTCCGATTTGTTTGGGTTCTGGATAAAAAAGGAGGTTGGGAGGTAAAGTTGTGTGCAGTCTAGTTGACAATAATACCAGTGGCATCTGCTGTGTTTGTCACACTGACACTCCTGGCGATACCCTATTTGGTTGTATTCAGCCCTCCGCCGGAGAAATATACTATACAAGGGATCCTCTGTTATTGTCACAAATGTATAAATGGCTGAAGAGTGCTGGCGTGTAAAAGTGAGGATAGGCTATGTTCAACTTCCCCAGCCATTTATGAATGAATGAGGTGTTGACCATGATCAACAATAGTTCAAGCATCTTGGTATAAAAAATAAATACAATGATTTGCTCATGTTTCATTCATGCCATTTCAAAACTTCAGTTGCTGCTGTTGTAGCTCAGCCAACATTTATTGCATGTCAAGTGTTGTGAAGTTCCATTCAGTTGGAACTCTGGTATTTACTGCATCTGACTAGTCTGTGATTTTAAGATATCTGATATTCATTCTTGTCCTATTTCAGAATGGATGTCCAAGCCTCTCACACATTCAATTGCAAATTAATTAAATGCTCTCCAAAAAAAAAAAAAAAAAAAAAAAATATATATATATATATATATATATATATATATATATAGTGTGTGTGTGTGTGTGTGCAGGAATAAAGGAAATGATTTAGAGAAAGTGAGCGAGAGGGAAGAAAACAGGAGGTTGAGCTAGAGGCAGGGAGAGAAAGAGCTTAAGAACTGTGAGGGCGCTGGGGCAGGCAGCAGCAGAGTGAGAGAGAAAGAGAGAGAGAGAGAGAGAGAGAGAGAGAAAGAGAGAGGGAGAGAGGGATAGAGAGTGTCTATTTCTGTGAGTGCTGTGTGTGTGTGTGTCTCTGTGTGTGTGCGTGTGTGTGTGTGTGTATGTGTCTATGTGTGAGTGTATGTCTGCGAGAAAGAAAGAGATGCAGAGTAAGAGACAGCCATCCTCATGGACTCTATTGTTGTCTCTCTCCCTTTAATGAAATATTAATTTAGCTTCAGATTTGCTAAAAATACTCATTCGTTGCAGGGCCCATTACTGCTTTGCTGACACAGAAAGGTGTTGTTCAAATCTACTTTAAATTATAGACTAGTATGATTCAGAGTTGTGTTAAAACACTCCATGGCAAAAACACTACTTTAGCTGAATTACAGTCTTTTATGTCCCCATGCACGTACTGCCTTGTTATACCAGCTTTAAACTCCTAAGCTTTAGCACTTTTTTGAATTGTCTGTGAGGCATATAAGATGAGGGCATTGCATCATCAGTCTGCATAAATGATGATCATGATTCAGTTTGGCCGACGAGATATTAGAGCCATGCTTGTATCTTAATTAATTTCAAACAGATAAGCAAAGCTATGTTATCCGAGGCAAACTGTCTATTGAACTGCATGATAAGAACCATTATGCAGTAGAAAATGGGGATTATGTCCTCCAGAAGAGGGAAGGAAATCATCTCAATCTCACTGATATCCAACAGTGGATCGAATAATGATTTAGATGATACTAGTGCACAGATGTGCATTAGACTAGGTTTGGTTGGCCATCTTTGTTAGCCCAGTATTTGTGATTATTACACCTCTTTTGTAAGTGAATGCCTAATTAACATAGAAGTGGCTATTTACATTCAAATTAAACTCTGCGCTACACAAACAGGCCTCACAATTATATAGTTCTGATGATCTTGTCTCCTCCATAGTGCATGGGGCATTAGCATAAAGGACGCTTTCTCCTCCACCGAGGTCTGCTAACAACTCAGGCTCAGACAGGCTCTGAAACACGTCGGCAAGCTTTTGTGTGCCATTGTTGTTGCCCTCCTCTGAGTTGCACATACACAGTGGATGGAGCATTGAAAAAAAAGAAGGGTGAAAATGTATAAGCAGGCAGAAGAATTTCAAAAATGGAGGGGTGAAAAAAAGGAACTAAATAAATAAATAAAAATAGAGAATTAAATAAATAAATGAGCCCCACACTGGCGCTGCCTCCCTCTCTCCCCACTCTCACCATCCACTGTTCTTTAGATGTGGCGTCGCCATGGCAACCTCAACTTGGTGACCTCGTTATTTCAACCTAATCCTGCGCTGAAATTATGGGCTGCCCTGCCCGTTTGCCTGCCTGGCCTGATAACGCCATCGCTGTGGAGGGAGATGGAGGGAGATGGAGGGAGTATAGAAACAGAGGGATGGTTTACTGTCCTTCTCTCCCTCTCTCTCTCTCTCTCCCTCTCTCCATCCTCTCTGCAAACAGGAAAAATAGCAGTAATGCACCAGAACATATTTTGAAAATCTTGCACATATCACAAATCGAACGCAACAGTCCCAGTTAGTTTAGTCTTGTTGTCGTGCTTTCCCACAGTTTCTATATATTTAGTACATGGTTTGAATTAGAGTAAAAATAAACATATATTATAGCTCTATATCTAAAGAAAATGTTTATTAAATAAAAAAATTTGAGTCATTCGCTCAAATGAGCTCTCCATCAGGCCAAAAGACAGACAGGAAGTAAGGGATTTGGAGAGCAAATGAGAGACAGGGAGAGAAAGCGACAGCAAAAGAAAGAGAGAGCACAATTTCATGTCCAAAACCTAGCTGTCCTCATTTCTGCTTGGTTCTGTCTCGCTCATGAATTGGACTGCCGCTCATTTAAAACTCCATTTCCTCATGAGCAAAGCAGAAATAAGCACGGCAAGCACTGCATACCAAACAGCTCTCTTTGTGTTGGCTGACTATACTGAGCTGTGCTGATTGAATTCCTTCACTTTTTGTGACTGTTTGGGAGACATTCCTCCTTCCTCTCCAAAAGCCAAACAGGCGCTTTGAAACTAGACAGCCCAAAGCATTACTTATTCAATTCTGCCAGTGTTTTATAATTAGAAAATAACCTAACAAACTTCACATCAGGACCACAGTGCCATCTAGAGCTACTGAATCAAAAATATTTCAGTGCTTGTTCAATAAAAACTGGGGTTTCGTACCAGCACACACACACACATACACACCCAGTCACACCCACACAGAGAGAGAGAGAGAGACACACACATAAACAGGCCAACACACACATAGAGACATACGCATCACACCTTTTTAGATTTTTGACATGAGGTGTAGTAGTAACAGCTTCCATATGGGGTTACTTAAATGGCGATGCCATGTAATATTGAAGTCCATTGAAGTTGCATAGTGAGGGATTTCTTTGACCATCTATAGTTGTATATAATCTACCATGTGTACCTTAAATCTGTGTGTGTGTGCCAAAATATCTCATGTGTACATTGCTTAATCTCAATCACTTCCACATGTTGGACCAATGACCTCAACCACCCCACCCCACAGTCCTTGTTCAGCCAATGGCCTTAAAGCATGAGGAGTCCCTCTAATCAGAGAACTTGTCCTCAGGCATTTGGAGTCCCCATGACCCACAGCAAGCAAACACACACACACACAGACACACAATAATTGCATATATGTATGCACATACTGTCACAGGTATACTGTCACCACAGTGACGCTAACATTCAAGAGTCCACCCAAACACAGAGCAACTAAGAGGAATACAAACAGGCCTACACCCACTCACACATGTGCCACAAACCCAGGCCATGAGCGCAGGACCAACGTGCACGCACACACACACACACACAGATTTAAGGTACACATGGTAGATGATATGCAACTATAGATGGTCAAAAACACACACACACACACTCGTGCCACAAACCCAGGCCATGAGCGCAGGACCAACACACACACACACACACAGACACACACACACACACGTGCCACAAACCCAGGCCATGAGCACAGGGCCATAAATCATGTCGGACATCTCACTCTACCACGCATGCAGCATACTAAGAGGACCAGCACACACACATGCGTTTAAGCCATGACCGTAGAACATCAGATTTTATGGAATGCTAGGGAGGTTTCTATGTTTTTATGGTTTCAATACATAACTCATCTGCTTATTGCGGATTTCCCCCTGATCACTGCCAAAATATCTCATGCAATCTCAACTACTTATGTAATTATTTGCCTCTATTTTACTTGATTGCTGGACACACATGTATGTGTAAACCATGTATAAATGTGACCTGGCTTGCAATTACCAAACCTGCTGCTTTCTGCCTGTTTTCATCAGGTGAACCGCCCCACGGGCTACTACATGTAAAAAGAACAACATTGCCCCCTTGTGGATAGTCAACATTATGATAAGACATTATGCCAATTAATTAACAGGGAAAGAGTGCCTAGCTACTTTGTTTGTCAGGCATAGCATAGGTAAGAAATTGTGGCCTTCAGATGTTTAAAAAACACTAATAATGAATAACATCTTGATATTTCCTCAAAGTCGTTTTTGGAGTGAACCACCCCAATTCATTCACATCCATTTCAGTGCAATTTCTCTGCATTATTCCCACCCATTTTAAAGACTAGTACATTAGTACAACTGAACCATTCAATGAAATAATATAATATAATCCCAGGAAGAAAAGAAAAAATGAGACAGTTGCTGAGTGATGGGCATTTTATTTTGCTTGACAAATAAACAGGCATTTAACATAACTAAGCCAACAGCAGTAGACAACCAAACAGACAAAAACAGTGCACCTGGGGGGTGTTCCAAGTACGTGTTTAATAAACATGGGCAAATTAACTCAGAGTAAGTGGTAAACCTCCTAATAGAAGAGCTGTATGGCTTCATTCTCCTAACAAAACAATGTCATATGCTCTTGTTGTAGGAGGATTTACCACTTACTCTAAATGAACTTACCCAGGCTTGTCAGTACTCTCTTTGAAAAGGCAAACATTGTTTACCAACAGTTACATAAAACAAGTGATCAGAACAAACATGAAAAAAGGAAGTATACACAAAGTAATCAGTCAGGTGTCCCAAGTGCTATTTGTAGAAAGGTCATGTTGATCTGACTGTAAATTCCATTATTGGTGTTACACAGCCTTGTCTTACAGTAAAATCATGGTCCTAGCTTATGTCAAGGCAACACATGATGTATGACAGGTTTGTAAATGTTTTGTATTTAATCTGAAATAGGATTGAGTCTCACACAGGGGAAGTCAGAACCTGTGGTAAACCACAGTGTGCAGTATTTAAGACTACAGTTCCATTGGTGACATTAGATCTTCCAAGCAGAGGAGGAGGAGATTGGGTAATACCAAGAGTGGGACAGAGGGGTAAACTACAGAGTGGTAAACTACAGGGGCCAGGTTACCGGACAGAGGCACAGAGGGGGATACTATGAAGCAAGGTTACTGGCTTACCCCAGGAACTTCGGGAGTAACCGCTGATCTCCAAAATAATACTTTACTGCATGTATTGCTTCTGAAGTGACTTTTTTGGATAAGCCAGTAATCTTGTCTTGTAGTATACCCCTCCATAGTCCATAGACAAACAGAGACATATGTTCACAGACAGACAGAAACACATAATCACAGAGGTTTGGCCTCTGTCTTGCCAGCCTCTGTGATGAGTTGCACCAGGCTACCCGAGGCTGGTCTGTCTTGTCCAGTGGTCCACTTATAGAATAACCTAGATCACAACAAACAAGCTATGATGAGAAAAACACATGACATTCTACAGTCCTTGCAGCCAATACAGAGACTAAACCCAAAAAGAACAGTGTAACATCGCCATCTGGTGGCAGGCAGACTACAGCACATACGAAAATCTTGAGCGCATTCAAGTGAACAAACTCCATGGTGCAACCATGCATGTCAGATTGACAGAACTTGCTGTTGCATCCACTTTGGGATATGCATAGGCATAGCAGGGCACATATGACCAACATTTCCTGCAACAGATAATAGTGGACACCCTGAGCTCACACAATATTTTCAGAGAACTTAATCAGTAATGCCATAGGCTATTAAAGGGAAAATCAACACAACATAAAAATTGTGATGACTTGTGTAACAAGTACGTGCAGAAGTAAGCTTAATTTAATAGTAAAATGACTAAAGCTTTCTTTAGTGGCATACAGAGTTCAAACCACAGCAGGTCCACTGCACCACAAGAATATTGAAGTGGACTCACTCACACACACACACGCGCGCACGCACGCACGCACACTTACTCTGCTATGTATTCCAATGGTGTCCAGGCGCTGACATCTGTGTCAGGCATAAACTTCCTGTTCATTGGAGTATCCAAGGTAACTCTACAAGAGGTCCCAGGTAAAAACATAACCGTGTTAAGTTCTGCTGCACTACCAGTTGTATAACGAATGAAAACTACAGGCAGCACAGTTTCTGAGGAATTTCAATGACAGTGTGCTGGCCACCATCATTGAAACAATGTAATGAGCGTGTGGTTGTCACGGCTACTCACGGCAGGATAGCGACGGCGGCAGCGCCAGTAGGAAGACCACTGTTTGACCCCGCCAGACTCTGGCACACCTGGTGCACCGCAGCCTTTGCCATGCCGTAGCCAAGCATACCTGACAGAGGGAGAGGAGTTTCCGCACATAATACGGTAATTTCCTCTGTATTAGCCACATTGTGTATAAACCGCAGGACAGTGTTTTATGCTAGTTAAAAAAACAAAACCATATCAATACCATTTTAACTGCCCCTGTGTATTAACTTCATAGCTGAAGAAATGTTGCAAAATCAATATATAAACCTCGGCTAATAATTGGGAAATTACGGTATCACCTTTATAGTTATACCACCAGAGCAAGTGCTTTGTTTACCTTCCTCTGTATGTGCCCACATGTTTCAGTTTACACCCATGCAAAAGCAAAAGAGAAATGTAAATGTAAATATAAATCAGATTTCTAGGCCAAGTAGACTTGCGTATACAAGGAATTTGGTCTCTGCATTTATCCCATCCGTGAATTAGTGATCACACAGAGCACACAGTGAACACACAGCAAGGTGAAGCACACACTAACCCGGAGCAGTGAGCTGCCTTGCTACAGCGGCGCTCGGGGAGCAGTGAGGGGTTAGGTGCCTTGCTCAAGGGCACTTCAGCCGTTCTTACTAGTCGGGATCGAACCGGCAACCCTTCAGTTCCAAGCCCGAAGCCCTACCCAGTAAGCCACAACTGCCCCCCAAAAAAAGAAAGTCTGCAGAAAGTCTGCTTCTCCAGTGTGCGTACTCTCATTCGTTTTTACCTTTAGTATACTTTGTCCTGCACCTGCCCTAAACATAGGTGGGATGTGTCCGCACCCACTCTAACTTCAGTTTACACCCTGCCCATGCAAATCACATCCACACTTTAAGTAACCAACTTGGCAGCTTGAACTAAGTGATCATTATTTGCACTGAATTCTGTCCTCTAAAAATATGACGTGTGGAGTTACCTGGGGTTCCAGCCAGGGCAGCCTTCGCCCCAGCCAGCGTGAGCAGCCCCCCCTCTTTCAGATGCTTGGTTGCTAGGTGACTAGAGATGGTGGTTGTCCAGACACTCTGCTTCCACATCAGATCAGCATTCTTGTATAATACTATGTTGACAGGGATGTGCAAAAATACATCACTATGTATTTTAAAATAAAATATTAAATACAATTTTTTGATTTTGAAAATTAGGGTATCAAAATAAACTACAAAATACAGTAGCCACGCCATGTATCAAAATACTGCATTTTTGTATTTTGAAAATATCTGTCAATATAATCTATTCCTTCATCAGTACACCGACACTGCTGACAATGACTGAGAGCAACAGCTTTTCTCTGCCTGCGAGACATGCCATAAATCAGCAGTCTAATAGCCTAAATACTGTATCAGAGATGTACTCAAAAAACACAACTGAACTTGTCAAGTGGTAACCACCGAACCTATTGAGAGCAGAGTATGGGTTTAAAGCAACCCAATGCAGTTTTATTACCTTAAAATAACTGCTTCAAACTCATGGTACACTGATAGTACGGAGAATGAAGTGTCTAACATTGTCGATGCATGCCCAAAATGCTTGATATTGCACTGTGTAACGCTGTTGATGACGTAGGATCATGACCGTTTTACTTGGTTTTTGACTAACTGAGTACCATCTAAGTGCTAAATGGTGTTATATTGATGCTGGGGGGCATAAATATGGGCAGGGCAGGGCAACCACATAACCGGTTCCATGTGTTCCGATTGGATGCTCATATTAATTTACATACTGATTATTAAAGTTCTCAAGAAAAATAAGAGTAGGTTGGTGTGAGAGAGGGAGTGTATTGTGTGTGTGTGTGTGTGTGTGTGTGTGTGTGTGTGTGTGTGTGTGTGTGTGTGTGTGTGTGTGTGTGTGTGTGTGTGTGTGTGTGTGTGTGTGAGCAACCTACGCGTGGTTCATCTCCCTGAATCTCAATATTCTGATCACAAGTCTGGGCAAATTTTCTATTTGAAATATGCGTTTTAAATACATGTATCATAAATACTGCCCATCCCTGAAATCCATGAATGTATGGATCCATCCATGAAATTTATGAAAGCTGACTATGTTAATCATACTATACTGATATGAAAGACACATTCATATTCGTCTAAATATTGGTTGGCAGTCTTTCTTTCACTGTGTTAATTATTGTGGTCAAGGGGACAAAGGACATGTTGGCTTTAAATCAGCTGTCTCAAACCTTTGGCCTTTGCACTTCCACCAGCCCAGCCTCCAGCCACGCACAGGATCGCGTCCACCTTCTGCTCGCCCAGCAGCTCAGATACATCATTGGTCACCTAAAATGGTGGAGGAGTTAGTTAGATGTGGTTTGGTTATGCTGATAATTAATTACTCTGCTTATTCAATCTTTATACATAAATCTGAAAACAACCTGGGTAGCTTGTTCCGTGAAGGATTCGGTCGTGTTTACCACCACATTGGCGTCAGCTTGGTCATTGGCAGCAATGTCAACGCACGCTACCCACTTTACAGTCCACATTGAAAAGAGATGAGAATGGCAAACATGGATGAAATGAAGATTAAAAACAAAACAACATTATTAGGCCCATGGGAAATGAAAAATAGCCTATCCCTGGATCTGCTTCTCAAAATCGTGTATTGTTCAAAGCAACCTCTGACGGAAATATTTGAGGAATTCTACGGGAATAAAAACAAGATAATTATACATTCCATTGATAACAGTATATGAAAGGGGGTGGGTGTCAATAGTTTGGAAGTTGTCATGCTTCACAACCAAAACGTCTATCTCTTAATGACAGACACAAATGACATGGTAGCCTAATTCCATACCCAATTTTTGGACCTGAAGTACTCCACGCATTTGGAACCAAGCGCTCCTTTTCCTCCGTAAACTATGACTCTGTGCGCTTCAGCGGCTGCCATGGCTTGGCTCGACTACAGTTAGCCTACCTACGTACCTACCTACCTAGCTTTCTGGCTACACTACAATGAATCAGAGGTTCCGTTCAAACGTAATATCCAACAGGGTGTCTGCATGTAAGGATGTAACTTGTGTAGCCTGCAAAACACACTTTTTCTATTCACAAACATGTGTTACTGCTCTACTGTGGTCGCTGCTTCAGATGTCACTCCCTGTCACTACGGAAAGCGCGTGGGGACATTTCGTCAGAAACCAACAAGGAAGACCAATTCAATCGGAAATGACGATTTCCTCAGGTCAACCAAGAGCTTCAAACCATAGGTGCACAGGACGCTCACTTCGTGACTGCAACGCACTACGCAGAAAGATGCCTTTCAATTATATTTGATACATTCAGTATCGACAGTGTTAATTAGGTTGACATTGAATGGAACCAAAGATGAACACCTCGAGAAGAAGCGAAAGTGACTGGCAAGGACTGGTAAACGAAGTGAGTCATCATTTGGATTTGTGATGCTACTACCCCCTGGTTACATATAATTTTCGCTAACGCTTAAGCTAATTTCATGGAGAATGCCATTATTGTCAGCTTTTTCAGTTGCTTTATCAAAGCTGATGGGTTTGTTCAGGCAGGTGCACAGAATGTCTGTTGTAAAGCTAAAGGTCGATGTCTGAAGACAGGTAGCCCATTCTGTTGATGTGAAAGCGCAGCCAGTCAGACGCTACAGGAAAGTGGGCGGGTCGTTTGGAAAGATTAACGTTACAGACAGAGCTCAGTTTGCCTGAAAGGCAGCTGCTGTCATTGATGTCAGTCAGGATTAAAACTGCGCAAAACAAATTCAGGTCTCCTCAGTAGTGTTGTTGTGATGATTCAATGCATGCTGTGTATAGGGAAATATTGTACCTTGTACGGAATGTGAGAGAATACAACAATATAAAGGACCTTATCTTTGTGGAGCCACCCCCCTTTCATTTTCCTCCCATTGAAATACTTTCATCTCATCACTTCCTTGTTCCTGTCCTCAGTTCTTGGTATGCAAGCGTAAGCTGGAGAGCAAAAAGGAGGCGTTACTGATTTTATCTAAAGAGCTGGACACATGTCAGCAGGAAAGGGACCAGTACAAGCTGATGGCCAACCAGCTTCGAGAAAGGCACCAAGGCCTGAAGAAGAAATACCGTGAGCTCATAGTAAGTGTGACAACAATAATAGTCTCCATGTGAACATAAGTGTGTGTCAGCAATGATGACACCGATTAAGTGTTCAGATCAGATGTATACCCAATCATCGGTCACATTTTGTAATCAGTTTATCTTCCCTTTCCTCCTAATAGGATGGTGACCCCACTCTGCCACCCGAGAAGCGAAATCAGGTGCAGAAACTATTTATTGATTCTTTGTTGAGTGTTTTATGGAAATGAGTAGGGACATATGCAGCCTGTCAATCAGGCCACTCATGATAGTTTATTGTTGTCTCATTTCATCCTTTATCCAAAAAAAACTTACAGATACCAATTGCAGGGACCAGTCTCTCTGGAGCTGCCTTGCTCAAGGGCACAGCGGTCACAGATGGGAATTGAACCCATGACTTCTGTGGCTACTGCACGTTAGCCGAGCTCCTAAGCCACTACACTACTACCATCGCATCTGATTTCGTTTGGACTCACTCACTTTGATGTTGTTGTCCAGGTGAACCTGGCCCAGCTGCTGAGGGACTCCCGAGAGCGGAGTGGCAAACTCTCGGAGGAGGTGAAGGAGCTTCAGCAGCGGCTGGCCGAGGTGCAGGGCGACAACAAGGTAACCCCCCGCCCCCATCCCCCCCCCACCCACCCACACACACACACACACACACACACTCATCCTCCCTGTGTGCATTAGGATAGTATCAGAATATGTTCAAAGGGAACAGAAGAGATGCCACACTTAAACTGAATGCCTGAACACTGAAATATTCAGCCAACTAGGTATTCCTATAGAAATAATAGTTCAGTAATCTAGATCACAGGCGCAGGGTCACAAAATGTTATTGTGGAGACAATTAATACAACTTGTTATGTGGTAGAAGTTGCAGTGAATTCCAGTGTAGGACACGATGTGTGATGTGTTCTGGTGACTGAACACATCTCAGTGTGTTTAAATTAATGATGGGAGCTGTGTTTCTCTCCTCACAGCTGCTGAGAATGACCATTGCCAAACAGAGACTAGGGGATGAGGAGGTGGGAGCGCGCCATTTTCCAGCACATGAACGGGAGGACCTGGTTCAGCAGCTAGAGAAAGCTCGGGAACAGGTGTGTTAGGTTTCTGGCCATCTCATTTGGGATAATAAGATAAACAACTTTGCTGTCTAGTGTCACCAGATTCTGATATTCTGGCTTGTTCACGTTCACACAAAAAAAACCAAGCTCATTCACGTTGTTGAGTATGTCAGACGGACACAAATCTGCTCCTGTGCTGTGTTCTAACTGAGAGTTGTCTATTCAGAACGAGGAGTTGGAGCATAGTCTGAAGGCGGCCGCAGATGAGCTGCAGGACGTTCGAGCTGAGAGGGATGTGTTCCAGGACAAGGCCCATCGTCTCAACCTGGAGATCAACCACATCCTGGGCAGCCATGAATCACGCATCATTGATGTAGACGCTCTCTGTATGGAGAACAGGTAGAAGCTTACCTATTCTCTCTGAATAGACATTGATGGGCACGCTAAGCTAGGGCTACAACTAATGATTGCTTTCATAGTACCAGTAGATTTATCTATCAATTATTTTCTTGATTAATCGATTAGTTGTTTGATCCAGAAAATGGTGGACAAAATGGCAATCAGTGTTTCCCAAAGCCCAATATTATTTCCTCAAATGCCTTGTTTTGCCCACACGTTAAAGATATTTAGTTTACTCTCATAGAGGAGGAAGATAAAAAAAAAAATATTCAAGTTTAAGAAGCTGCAATCAGAAAATGTTTTCCTTAAAATAGTCGGCAGTTCATTTAATTGTTGCAGCCCTACTCCAAGCAATAACACTATGCATTATCTTAATTCCACCCAGATATTTACATGACCGCTTCAAGCAACTTCAAGATGAGGTGAACTTGCTCAAAAGTAATATCATGAAATATAAGGTAATCCAAGTGTTCTAAAATATTTTTAAATTAGTTTTGTTTTTGTTATATATGTAGAGAAAAATGTAGCCTGATGTGTTTTAGAACAGGGGTGCATTGCCATTGCCCATTCATTATAAGTAGTATGCCATTCAAGATGCTGTACAAATACTCCTGACTGTTTATATTTCAGAGTGCTTTAGAAAGCAGGAAGAACTGTAAAATGTACAGCAGAAACAATAGCAGTGCACTTACAGGAGTCCTTTCCGCCAAAGAAGGTAGTACAACTAAGACCATACATTTACATATTGTTCCACAAAATGTTATCGTTTTTAATTGGGTTGCTTACAGTAAGCTATGTGTAAATAACTCACCGACACACTGTTTTGTTTGCAGTGCAAGAGCTGCTGCTGTCTGAGGACAATGGCTGTAGCCTGCCGGTCACTCCCCAGTCCATTTCTGACCTGAAGTCTTTGGCCACAGCACTGCTCGAGACCATCCATGAGAAGAACATGGTCATCCAGCACCAGCGACAAACTAACAAGTGAGTGGGCACTCATTAGCATAATTAATGTTTACGTTTATGAAATTTAGCAGACTCTTTTTGTCCAAAGCGACTTACAATAACATCAATAAACATTGCATCAGCACTGAAATTAACAGTTTATAGTTAAGTCAATTAGCCTAAAACAATACCAGTAATATTGATAGACTAAATAGAATTTAACTTGTACATTCTATTTGGCTACTTGTACTTAAGGACAATGTGATTATTAGTTGTGTAGTTTCATGTTAAACACAGCAATTTACAGTGACAACAAAGGCAATAATCATCCTAAATTTGAATATGTATATTTTTGTGTGAAAGTTAATTAGAAGTGGCTAGTAGATGGATCGTCTACTAAAGCACTGAAACATGACTTCCCCTGTCTTTCTTATCAGAATCCTGGGAAACAGAGTGGCTGAACTGGAGAAGAAACTGAAGACTCTGGAGGTGTCTGGACTATGGAGCCTGCCAGGTATACAACTCTAAAAAAAAAAAAAAATCTCTTGTAGACCGTTTCCACGAGTTGCTGTACCAACACTTCTATATTTTCCTGCTGTCGTAATTATACTTGGCTATCGTAAATCTCCTTGGACATCTGTTTCCTTTATTTAGTGACCTTTTTGTTGCTCTCGCCTTGCTGCTACTGGTTTCGATTGTGACAGCCCGACTGTGCTCTTCCTCATTAAATATTGACTTTATCTCTTTCTCTCCCTCTGCTGTCAAAAGGACTCACATACAACGTGTCGATAGGACTCGGGAGTATGTTTGCTCTTTACCATCTGTGCCTCATTCCCTCCCTCTAGTTTGTACATCTGAGACCCAGTGTCTTTGTGTAATAACTCACTCTTAGACTCTTTGTGTAATAACTCAGAATATATTTGCATGTTATTGTTTATGAGTGTGTCCTCATAGTGGTAGTAGTCCCCTGTGTGAATCACCTCACTCTTTGACTTTAAAAAACAATGACAACAGCACGAGCCATAACCATATTATACTTGCGTTGTATTAGTGTTGTCAATTGTGTGTACAACCTCTGTGAACCACTTTGATTTGTCGTGACAGGAGCCAGGGATGCAATTATACTGAGTGACCCTCAGCCTCTGCAATCCCCTACAGAGCAACCTGTTCTTATCGAGAGAGGGAGACCCTCCACAGGTCAGTGGGCAGTCCTGTCTGCCAATAAGATCCTGTTTTAAAGTTTCCATTTTTTAAACATCTCCTTGGTGCTAAAAACATATGCAGTGTTACTTCTAAAGTGATAGGAAAGTTGGTGTTATTTTAAGTTGTATGTGTTCCTTAAAGTCCCGTGTTCTTGGATATTGGGCCATGTATGCCATAACTGTAACCCTGTAACTGCAGCCCTGCAGACACTGGGGATTTCCATTTTCTATTTTCATTTGCCTTGAATCTATTACTCAAAAGCAAACAAACTTGATTCAGAATGCATTAGAAGAGTACCGGTAAATTGAATAAAGCAGTTTGGTTCCACCATTTCAGAACCTTTTAGTGGTATCTTGTAATTCTCATTTGTGCTTACAGTTGTGCAGTTTTTTAGTGAAACACTCAAGTACCTTATAGAGATTTTATTTCCACTGCTAATGTTGTGCCCTGTACTACTTTTTTGCATGGCGTGGTGCACAGACTGCTTCAGGAATGCTGAAGGAAAGGCATCCATTGGGGTCATTGCTTTTAACAGAGTGTCATGGCTTCATAACTATCCATTGCAACATCTCGAACTTGTCAACCTTTGATGGCTATTTTTAGACAAGACCGCAACTTTCGCAAGGACTACATTCTCAGCGTTATTGATGTATTTAGACAGAAGAATGCCCATATTCTGTTGGACCGTCTTTACCTTTAAATTACAGTTCAGATTTGCACATTTGTTTTGACAACCTCACGTCACAGCGTTTATTTTTGTCCACAGTATTTATTTCTGTTGTTTTCACTGAGATTTTGAGAAAAGGAGTCAAGCCACTGTGTAAAGTCTTCTCCAGCACGTTCATAAAATAGGGTTATGGTCAAGACCACATCTATTTTTTCCATTGAATAATATATTTGCAAACTATTGTGTTAGAAATCCTTGTAGTTGGCTTTAAAATCCTGGTAGTTAGCTTTAAAATCTTGGTAGTTAGCTTCAAAATCCTGGTGGTTAGCTTTAAAATCCTGGTAGTTAGATATAAAATCCTGGTAGTTAGCTATACAATCATGGTAGTTAGATATAAAATCCTGGTAGTTAGCTATACAATCATGGTAGTTAGATATAAAATCCTGGTAGTTAGCTATACAATCATGGTAGTTAGATATAAAATCCTGGTAGTTAGCTATACAATCATGGTAGTTAGATATAAAATCCTGGTAGTTAGCTATACAATCCTGGTAGTTAGATATAAAATCCTGGTAGTTAGCTATACAATCATGGTAGTTTGCTTTTTTTCTTCTGCATGACTGGATCTAATAACAGTTTCACCTTTTTTTCTCTACCACCTACTGCTTTCTTCCACAACCGAAAGACCCAAAACTTATTATCAAACATATTTTCGATTAGAAATAGATTATGCAAGACGAGTATGTGACTAGTAAGACTGTGAGCAAGACTAGTGTGAAACTGTTAACCTAGCACTGCTTTGTTTACATTTGGTTTATCTGCACCCATATATACTGCCCACCGTCAACTAGCACGTAGGCAGCATTTGGTTTATCTGCATGCAGGTCTGCATTAGTGGTGGCCGTGTCTAAAAACGGCTCATCATGCTCCCTGAACCACTCTTTCACAAAACGAGATTGAATAATCTTGATATAGTCATCCTGAAATATGCCCATACCAGCCCATCAGGGTAGACAAAATGCACTGATGGGATAACCTGGTCACTCAGTACGTTCAGATAGTCAGCTGACTTCCATTTGGCGCCATGTTGTTGAGCCTAGTTCTGACCAATTGAAGGAACCCTGGATGACTTGGCCGGGCACGCAGTGTAGTTGGCTTTCTAGCCAAATTATTATTGGGGAGGAGGGGACCAGCAATGTGGGGGTGTCCTTACTGCCTGGTATTTTAACTACCAAATGCTACCTATGCTATGTACTTAAATAATCTGTAATAAAATATCTTAAATATCTGTAGGTAATATTTCATAATCTGTTACACTGTTGAACAGTGTTGTTACAGAAGTAATCACTGAAACCACTAGAAGTCAGTAAAGAAGAAAGGTCATACTATGATCCCTGGGCTTATGTAGCAAAGCGCCAATATAGCCTAACTTCTGATTCTTTTGCTGTGTCCTGATCTCAGACTCCAAAACTGAACCATTGTACAATTTGTCAGACGATGTGCAATAGAGATGTTTTTTTCTGCTCACAGAACCCCCAGAATAAGAATAATACTGTAATATCTGCTGTGGCCTCTTCTTTGTGTCTTTCAGATGTGCTGAGAGGTAGAGAGGAGCTTCCTGCAGGTGTGACCACACAGGGGGATGGCCCTGACGTGTGTATGGACACCGGCCAGAGTGGCCGACTGCTGGGCTCTCTCTGCGCCCGCGCCAACGGACACCTGCAGCTCAACGTGGAGGTCCTGCACAGCTGCACAGACGTGACCAACGGAGACTGCGGTGATGGCGAGTCACCGAGCGACCAGCTGGAGTGCGCGCAAGAGGCCGACGAGTGCGTGTTCAGCGACCTGTCTGAGGAGCCGGCGGCGGACGAGGCCTCGTCCCCTGGGGCAGTCCCCGCGCTCTGCAGCCCGCCGCAGCATCTTGTTTTGCCCTCCTCCGTGTTCTCCAGATCCTCCGCCACAGAAACTGAATCGCAGTGTAAACAAACCGTGGACGCCGACCCACAGGACAGCTCTGCTGATGGGATGCCTATGCAAGACAGTTCCCCGACTCTGGAGTCCAGCGAGGACTCGCCCATGAAAACGGCTCCTGTTGAAGCAGATGGTGACAGTGCAGTTCAGACACTTCAGAAGAGACTCCTGGATGAACATGAGGACGCCAACGAGGAACTGGCAGCGCCTGAGCAGGAAGAGTTCATGTCTGAAAACAGTAGCGAAAAAGACTTGTGTACTGCGTAGTACAATGCATAGTGTACTGCGTAGGGTACTGCGTAGGGGTGCATTTAAATCAAACACAGAGGTAACAGGAGAACGTTAGAGGGCAGAAGGTTTAGAAATGAGTATAACTAACAGAGATCATCAGCAGCATCAGTGGTTGTAATGGATGACTGAGCAAGGTTGACAAACACATTAAAACACAGCTGTCTCGCTCTGCCACCAACTTTTGCATGGTCCATTCTATTACTGAGCTTGTTCCGAACCTAGAGACGTTTTGGTTGTCTGTTTTCTCTCTGATGCCAGTAGCGTGTGAATTGTGTCACCAGTTTTGCTATGGCATGCTTTTGAGCAGTTAGGACCAAAACCTTCCAGTGAAATTACAGCCAGTATCCTGAGTAGACTCTCCACAGAATGCTGAAATGCTGATTGGCAAGCAGAGTGTGTCTGGTTGAACGTTATGTATGGGGAGAGTTATGCTGCTGGGCATCTGCAGTAGATGCAGGTTATGTTTACACAATCTCAAAATGGGGCTGCTGATTTAATGGGGTGGAACATATGAGAAATACACACAAAAATCACTACTGTAGTATGCCACTATGTATGAATGAGACTAGTAGCAGAAGACTAGAGCACTAAAACTGTTGATGATAATAGACCATGTTCCTTGGTGAAGGATCTGGTGCTGTTGATTGTATCAAAATGTGTCAGAAGTTTCAAATGGTTCACTAACAGAAATATATTGTCATATTTTAATGAACTCAAAGCATACTACTTGAGAATCAACCTACTGTAACTGAACTGTATCTGCTCGTAAAACAGTCTTTGTTTGCTGCTCGCTTCAATACGAACCAAGTGATCATCTTTGGTGTTGTAGACTATTTCAGAAGTTCAGCTACTTCAGCGTAATGTGTAGGTCATAGTAGTATATTTTGTGCATCCTCTCAGATACTCTCACAACATTCCTATGTACTTCTTCACTGTATCAATGAAAACACTGGGTGCATACTACATATTCTTCAGTCTGATAGACTGAAGGGATAGTGAAAAAACATTGTTGATTTAGTGATATGCATGCCTGCATATAATCTACTGTCCAAAGTGAGCCATTCAGTCATTTGTGTTTTTTTTAAAATAAATTATGTTTAAAAGCCTGGATGTTCATACTTCAAGCCATTTGTAACAAGTCAATTGAAATTGTGTCATTTTCATTATTTGGAATATACCACACTGGATTTAGCTGAGTTTTAAATCCCAAAATTCCCTCTAGATGATTGCACAGTCAAACCTGACTTTACACTGTAACATTTTGTTGTAACCAATTTCATTTCACGGCGCCAAAGAAAGAAGGAGGAGTCATGGTGACGCCATCACTACAGAGTGGTTTGATGTTTCTTTGGCCCAACCCAGTTTCAAGGAAGCTGCGCGAAATGCAAAATCGCGGCCTTTTAAGGCATTAATTTACGCATGCGTAGTAGTTACAGTTTTGTTTGAAGGAATTACAACCATAGAGGGTTGGACTGGCCAGTCCGGAAAGAACACTGCAACACCACACGAAATATTTGAATGTTCTATTTTTCTTCGAGATATAGTCTATTTAATTCTTTAAGCATCGACCGTCTGATTGATGCATTTCTATCACGATGTTAGCGCATTACCCAAATGTGGAAAAATCCCAGCTGGTCAGCTATGTTGAAGATTACCTTGAATGTGTTGAGTCTCTCCCTTTGGACATACAGCGGAATGTTTCATTGCTTTGGGAAATCGACACAAAGTATCAAGGTATGTAACAACGAATGTTTGTGTTTCCTTTTGCCATAACGCATCGGTTCTGCTGCAATTATTTGGTCATTCGATCTTCTATCCAACGTCTTTCGGTCAGATTGCATTATGTCAAACGATGAGCTGCTTTCCCTCGTCGTTTGCAAACTTATTTATTTAGCCATCGACGTCTCACAGTCGACTAAACAATGCAGTCGTGCTAAGACACCGAAAACAAGTTTGAATGTGTCGTCTTGTCGGGAACTGTCGAGTAACAGCGAAGACTAGCCCTTTTACAAATGTTGGGTATTTTCACTCTATATTCACGCCGGGTGATCAGCCATTTTGACTGAACTCGTCTTGTACCCCCAGCTCGGATAGCTTTCGAAGTAAATACTCGGGATTTTACTATAGGCGTACCTTGCCCTTCGTTTACCCAACCGACTGCAAAGCTAGTTCTTGGATTTGAGAAACTGTGTATGTTAGGTTGGCCCACTTATGGCTGTATAAAGAAACCTTGTTTAGCCTACTGTAGAATATTACAGATATCAATATAGCCTAGTGTTTTGAATTTGAACTTCTGCTAGAGCAGCGGTCACGAGAATAGTCCAGCCTTCGGCGCTCATCTTGTTTTGCGAATGCGCAGGCTTTCTGAAGAGCTGCTCGACGACCAGGACTCTCAGTCTGACAAGGGAAGCATGCATTGCACCCGTATATATCACCGTTTGCTTCCTCATGACGTCAGCAGGCATAGAGAAAAGAAGGGTATGGCTGCGTCGTAGGAAGTTTGTAGTTTTTACGGATTCGGTTGTTGCCCGCATGCAAAATCTGTATGTTAAGGATTTTGCGGTCTGCTTCCTTAAATTGTTAGAAAAACACAGAGCTGTGTAGACATGAACGTCACCGGACAATTAGGTGAGGGGGCTAGGCTATCACTGGTCTACCCTCTTGGATTAAAATGGGTCTCAGTAATGTCCATATGTTTTTGAGCATTGCACATGCAACAGCTTCTTTGCCAGGTTGCTAAAGGACAACCGAAATGAGTGCTGACTGGTAACACTGGACATGCATAGCACATTTTGTTATTATTTTTAGCCTGCTGCTCGTTGTGGACCAGACTGTCAACGTCACTGTCTTACCCTTGTTCCTTGCGCCCACAGTGTATAATAGAAAACGCAATAAGCAACTGCTGATAGTTTTTTTTTTTTTTTGAAAGGCAGTGATTGTGGATAGGTGTGTTACTGAAGCACATTTTTTTGGGACCCCTTTCATAGTAGTTATAGCAACACCCCCTTTAAGATGCAAGCAACTTGTACTGTAAACAAGCGTCTTTGTCCTGCAAAAATAAATGTCTTTGTTCTGCCTCCTCTCCTTCTCTGGCCCCATCCCTACCTGTGTGCAGAGGTCCTGAATGAGGTGGACGATGTGTACGAGCGTTACAAGCGTGAGACAGATGCAGGTCAACGCAAGCGCCTTCAGCTCCAGCTGCAGCGAGCCCTCATCAGCAGCCAGGAGCTCGGGGACGAAAAGATCCATGTGGTGACCCAGATGCTGGAGCTGGTGGAGAACCGCTCACGCCAAATGGACTCTCACACACACTGCTTCACCGACCCAATCGAGGAGCGCTCCCCAGGCGAGAAGATCCGTCACGAGGCGGCTGGCAGTGGTGGTGGTGGTGGAGGAGGAGGAGGAGGAGGAGGAGGAGGTGGCAGCGCCGGTGGAGGTGGTGGCGGTGCTGTGGCGGCGGCATCATCGGCAGGCTCCTTGCCCGAGCGATCAGCTCGCAGGCCACGGCGCCAGCGCAACAGCGAGAGCCGCGACTCGTGCCACGGTGCCAACGGGGCGCTGGAGGACCCGGCTGAGGAGGTGCCCGCCCCGCCACGGGAGAAGAAATCAAAGTCGGCCAAGAAGAAGAAGCGGTCCAAGGCCAAGCAGGAGCGTGAGGCCTCACCCGTGGAGTTCGCCATTGACCCCAACGAGCCCACCTACTGTCTGTGCGAGCAGGTGTCCTACGGCGAGATGATCGGCTGCGACAACGAGCAGTGCCCCATTGAGTGGTTCCATTTCACCTGTGTTGGACTCACCTACAAGCCCAAGGGCAAGTGGTATTGCCCCAAGTGCAGAGGCGACAATGAAAAGACCATGGACAAAAGCACTGACAAGCCTAAAAAAGATCGCCGGTCAAGGTAGTGCCTTCAGTGAAAGAGGTTTGTATGTTTAGCTGTGAGTGGGGTGGGGGATTCGAATGGGGTGAGTTACTTGATGTAACAGTATCGCAGTTCACACAATCACATTTGAAAGAGCACTGAAGTGGACTGTGCTGTCAAGCTATGGACCTATCGCAGAGAAGCTGAGACTTTACCTTTGAGGACTCAGCTGCTGTTTTTTGCCAAAGGTTTTCGAATAGGTGCTGACACAAAACACTTTGGGATGTATAGTGTAGCTGGCAAATCAGGTGACCTCCTTATTTAACCGTCAGAAGGACCAAGAGGAAACAGAAGCTAGAACTACTGCCACCAAGATTCTATTTCAGAGATTATGTGAGAGTATGTCCCCCACCCTCCTCACTTAACTTGGCACAGATTTTTAGAATGCCCTAAGGTGTTCAGCATCACAAATGGGCCCCCTAACAGAAGGGAACCTACAGTGTTATGACGAGGGTTCAAGATTTGACAAGCCTTTTTGGATTATGCACAAGGTTTAAGTAGAGATTTACACTAGGTTCTGGCTCTTAATGTCTTTTCATCTCATTTAGGAAGTGGAATACTTTTCACCCTCTCCATGTCTTCCAGACAATTCAGTTCCACTGTTACATATTTTGTGTGATTGTTTGTAAGAGATTTTTTTAAGCTTGGTGTATTTAATAAACCTGTGCTTGTATTGTCCCTAATGTCTGGTCTATATCTCCATCACATGTACTTTGACCTACTCTGAAAATGCCCATTAGAACACCATGACATCCACGGAGTTGTATATAAGATGTTGACATAGATGAGATGTTGAGTTATACTGATCATCTTGTACTGAAGTCATGGAAGAGATTTTTGATGAGTTACATGTCAAACAGGGAATCTTGACTTATTTTCCAACTGTGTGTTACATTCTCAATTGGGGGGTGGTAGCTCAATTGGTAATGTAGTGGCTAATGAGCTGGACTAGCATGCAGTAACCTGAAAAGTTGTGTGTTTAATTCCTTGTACCCTTGAGCAAGGCACTTAACCCCAAATTTGCTCTGGTGACAATGGCCCATGTCATATAATTGACATGTGTAAGTTGCTTTGGATAAAAGAGTCTGCTAAGTGAATAAATGCTAAATGTAATTACATGGCTGTGCCCAAAAGTCCATAATGTTCAGTGTTTCTCCCTCTGAAAACACTGCCGTCATACCTCTTCAACTGAGTCCGCATGGGCTCCAGTGTAACTCTATCAGTGTTGATGTCAAGTGAGTCAGTGGTCAAGCCATGCTTTTCTCCAAGATGTTCAGGTTCAGTTTTTATTTTCTGCAAGGGAAAGCTGTTGTACAGACAGAGCCTCACATACACCTCCACCCGAGGACCCTAATGTTCACACACATGTAACACAAGCACATATTCTGCTTATGCCCCGTAGGACACAACATGCATAGCATACACACTGCATTTGGCAGTTAACCACCAGGGAGCTGCATTTAGTAATGTTATGGAAGGCCCAAAATTCCTGCCCCGGTGTGCCTTTTTCACGGCCGTGGTGGTGGTAGGCTGTACCTACCCCCCTGATGGGAGCAGTGTGGGGAATGAGTTGAGAAGTGGGGTCATGTGCAGTGGTACATGTTCTCTGGGGAGCCCTGTCCTATCTTTATCCCTCTACAAAATGTGTTGGTCATTCTCTGTCCATTGCCAAGCAACAGGTCAGCTTGACTTGTCATGAGGATGATTGCAAGGACTTCAGAACATGGAGTGAAGACATTGGAGGCTTTTTAAATGTTCTTCCAGTATATTTTCACAGTATATTTCCTTAGAGTTGCTTGCTCCAAAGTGTGGCTGTGCAATGACTTTAAAATAATGATCAATGAATACATACATAGTGAATATACTGTTTTTTTAACCCTCTACAAATGCAAAAACATCACTGTGAAACTTTATCAACATCACCATATGGCAATATAGCAATTATCACGATATATGATCGACAATACAAAATGGCACAGCCCTACCCGTAGCCTAAATTGGTAAAACCTTGGCCCACTTTGGTTATAGTTGATTGATAATTTCCTTTGTGATGATAAACTGCTCATTTAATATGAAGCTTGCATGGGACAGAACAAGGACAGAAATATAAGGGTGCAGTGGCACCTAATATTTTCAAAATGACTCTGGCAATGTATTGGTCCTTCATCAAATGTGTGTGAGGTAGGTCGTTAATTTGGTTAAAAGCAAATAGAAACAAATTGATTATAATCTGACGTGTTGAGTCCCAAAATAGTTGTTCTACAGGAATCTTGGTCCTTTCCACCAAAGTTTTACATAAAGACAGAATATATACACACTTTTGCACAAACTTGTGAACAGAGAGAATGCTTTATGAATTGCAGTAAAGTAGTAAACCAAATCGTCATGGATCCCCTAAACTTCTACAATAACTGAAAAAAAGAAGAATCCCTAGATGGTTCTTATTTAGGGAAAGACCCTTTTTTTCTTGGTGTTTGACCAAGTTAATGTTAGATTAAGCAAAATGTTATTAGTTACAGATCCATTTCACCTTTTACAAAGATTTTAACTGGAAATGTGGAGGAATATCAAATGCACATTGGATGCTACTCATTATTATTATTAATAATAATTATTATTATTATGATTTATTTACTTTGCCAATCAAAACGATAAATATGAGGAGTAGTAAGTCAGGCTGACAGACTGTTGAGTGTAGACAGGCTGTGAGTAAGATCTGAATGCCACTATTACCAACAGATGTCACTATTTTACAAGTCTGCATTTACATGTTGGAATGCTGTGCCAAGTAAAAGAGAGGCATGCACTGATGTGATAAAGGTGGGTACTGTTTATTTTTGTGTATTTAGTTGTAAATTGGTAAAGTAAGTTTGTGGGACTATGCTACAAGGATACAAGGATACAAGGAAGTTTATTGTCACATGCATATAGTTATTGGATGTAAGAAATGATGGGCGTTAAAAGTGCAGTAGAAGAGGGGTTTAGTAGATTTGGGGCAGATCCACAGAGAAACCTTGGGCAGATCCACAGCTTAAGGGCTAACCCAACTGCCAGGGGTCTTGGTGTGTGTGTTGGGGGGGATGACAAGGGAGATGGGATAGTGTGCTGTGTATGTGGGGAGAGAACAGTGTGCAATATGTGTGTTGGAGAAGCTTCCTCATGAGACAATGTGCTGTGTATTGTGGGGGCAGTGTACTGCAAGTATGGTGAAGGGACTTACTATTGCAAGCAGAGTACTATGTATGATGTATGTGAGTGATGACAGTGAAGATGTGTGTGTGGGCGGGAGGGGAGTGGAGCGGTGACTGTGTGTGTGTGTGTGTAGTGTGTGTGTGGGTAGGTGGGGGCAGTGTGCTGTAAGTATGTAGAGGATGTGTGTTGGAGAAGATCCTGAAGACAATGTGCTGTGTATGTAGGGAGGGGGGCAGTGTGCAGCAAGTATGTAGAGGAGGCTTACTGTAGCAAGCAGTGTGCTGTATGTATGTGAGGTGATGACAGTGATGATGTAAGTGTGCTGTCTCTCTCATAGAAAAAAGGTAACTTTATTTTAGGTGACATGTGGTCACCACATAACCAGTATGTGTATGTGTTAGTGCTCAAAATGATCTAAGCATCATTACACATTTATTAGTTCTTTATCCAACAATTTCTTATTCTTTTTGAATAGGGGATTTATCCTAAGTAAATCCTTAATAAGCAACGTGTTGGTGTTGATCAAATGTTATTGCTAAATGTTAGATCAAAACTGAAACTTCATAGCCTTCTCATAAATTGTTACAATTATATCACTGAATTCAGTAACATATTCAGAGTGTAACCCCAACACAGAAAAAGTAGGGCCACTGTCAGTGCTGGCTCTTGGCAGGGGCCAGGGTGGGCTAGGCCCTCTCAAGCATTGTGTCTTGCCCACCGAAACAGAGTCAAGATTTTTTTTCATCTGCGCAGTGTGCAGCCTCAAACCCAGCTTGGATGTAAATTAGTTGTAATTGTAATGGTAGCTACATAGCTGTACAGTAGGCCTATGTATGTGTGTTAGGTAACCCCCCTCCTGATGCCTTAAAGGAAAACCATTTTTTCACATAGATCTCTGTTTCTTGAAGTACAGAGTACTGTCGGTATGAGGGGAAAAAAAAAAAAAAAAAAACAATCGGTGCTACTGTACCTAGATCAACATGCTGCAGCCAACAGTTAGAGCAGCCAGGCAGCTACAGTGCTGCATTCTGGGGGGCATGATTTTAAAGAAAAAAATACATCTAAATGTATTTTAAAATAAAATATCAAATACCCTCATTTTAAGTGTATCAAAATAAACTACAAAAAAAAAATTAAAAACCCCGGGCTGATTGTTTTTTTGGGAAAACTCTGTTTGTTCGTTTGCGTCCAAATATATTTAGTCAGTTCAAAAGAGAAAGAGGAAGTGATTCGTTACTGTTATTGATATTTTACTGATATTTTCGGGATTCTGATTGGCTAACATGGGCTTGAGCTTCTCGTTACACTGCCACGTACAGGTTTGGCATGCACTTGAAGGCATATACCCGGGTTAGTGTAAAGGAAAACTTTTCTGAAAACTGACAGCTAGGTGTGCAGGATGTTATTTTTGAAAACGGAGAGGGTGAAACTGAAATGTCACTTTATGAAAAAAGCCGGTCACGTGTAAACGTAGCATTATATTGTTGATGGGAAGATGAGGCTGAACTATAGTAGATATATCAGGGCATGAGAAGAGAAAAATCTCCAAGTGAGTGAACTGTGGGAATAGCAGTTGGGAAAACTTGTTGTGTTCCTCTTCAGGTTTGATGTCAACAAATAATAATAGCTAATCTGCTGACTTGCATCTCTCAAGTGTGTAACCTAGGGCCCATTGCACAAAACTAGGATAAGAGATTAAGCCGGGATATCTTGGTTATTTGGCAGCAGGATATATGGTATAAGTCACCATGGCGATTTATTCTGTGGAGCTAGCCTGCTCCAGACCAGGCTGCTTTACACCGTAGAAAAGTAAAATTGTGATCGGTGGCGGGGTCTATTTGAGGGAGCCGTGAGCGCGCACTTATCTAGGATAGGTTTCACCTGGCTTGATGAATCCATGTCTGCTCATCCTGGCTTGGTCTTTGTGCAACCGATTAAGCCTGTACGCTCTTGTTTTGGATTTGTTGAGCGCAGCTCAGTAACTTATCCCGGATGTCTTAATTCTACTTTTGTGCAACGGGCCCCAAGGCAATGAAATTAAGTTAATTACAGTGCATGAAAATGCCCTGTTCTGTTATCCGAAGTCTTTTTCTTCTTCTTCTTCTTCTTCTTCTTCTTCTTCCCACCAAATTTCTGCGTCTAATTCAGCTTTAACCGTTTAACGTAGAAACTTCGTTCAAACTTTGTAACGTAGGTCTTGAAAAGGACACGTAGGGAATGTATTTTTCACTTTTGTAAACTTTATACTTTTTGAGATATTAATAAAAAAACAAGCTTATTTTCCCCCATAGACTTTGCATTAGCACTATGACACCACAATGGACTAATTAACTTGATTTGCACCTGTATCAACTTCCAGCTGCTCACTACTAGGACCCATCAAAGGGCCAGTTAAACTGATTGCACCTGTATCAACTGCTTTCTGCTTAACTAGGCCAACTCTCTCTGTGTCTCTCCATTCCTTATGTGCCTTATATCTCCAAGGATATAAGGCACATTCCATCCAACATTCTATCCATTCATCCTCTTCAAACCATTCACTCATCCACCCATTAAACTATACATTAACATCCATTAAACAATCTGCCTATCAACATCCATACAACTTTCTGTCTATCAACATCCATTACACTATCTACATTCAACTTTTAAACTATATACTCTGTCTCAGGCTTTAAGCATACAATCTGGCTCTCTTAAGACTACTATTTCCTCTGCCCACAACTGTTTCAAAATACATGTCCTCACTACAATAATTCACTATTAAATAATTTAACTATTTAAACTACTCAACTATTTAACTGTTCAGCCATGTCAACTGTCAGTTGTTATCAACTATGACTCCTGCCAACTGTTTCCAAATAAAAGTTTGTTTGGCATTTTATGTTAATATACAGTATGTTTATATTCTCATGCACTGGTAATTTCCTCGAAATTACATTTTCTAGTTTAGTGTTGGTTTTTAATGACATATGAGTAACAGGCTATGTGACTTTTGGCAAACTTTTACATCTGAAAATAGCCTAGTTTACTCTAACTATCAGTTAGCTCATGCCATGTTTGCTATTTTGTGCAGTGCTCACCAGAAATTAACATTGCATACTCCTCTGCGATCCAAGATGGATGATCTTTTAGTTGTTTGGTTTATCAATATTTATTCTAACTAATTAAATAGCAAACATTCTGACTTAACATCCTTGTATCCTTATGCACATCTCAGTTCCAAATAATAGCCTACAGACACACAAGTTACTCTCCTTAAAGTGAAAGGCACCTACACAGACTTACACACCACTGATACAATGTAATCATGACATTAAAGGTAGGTGTTTAAAAAGTAAAAAAAAAAAAACTGAAATATTTATATGACAAAATATTGTAGGCTACTTGTAATTATGAACTAAATAGTAGTAATTCAATATTTTATATAATCAAATTCTGCTTAGGGTCCCATCAGGGCTTGCCCCAGCTCTGAGTTGGCCTACTGATTTTTTTGTGTTTGTGTTTATGTCAATTTCATTCAATTTGACTGCTTTGCTGTTGCCCACCCAAAATTTCTACCGGCCCACCCAAATGTAGTAGGCTAGAACCGGCCCTGGACACTGTGTAAAATGCAAATAAAAACAGAATGTGATCATCTACAAAACTCATAAACAAAGATAATAAATGGAGGAATACACGCTTAAGGAAGAATATTATTTTAAAAAGTTGTCAAACATTTTTTACTGTTAATGAACTAAACTGACATGGCAGAGCATTACCAGATTTGTAGTGTAGTAACTAACTTTACTTCTGGTTTACCTTATCTTGTAAATGTAACTAACTGACATCTGATTCATGGGCACTGTGTTTTACAATCGTATCTTGTATCAGTTGTTTGTGTTACATGCAAGATGGCCCTGCTGACATATCAACTAGTCTATCACAAATTTAACCTCTGAATGGATAAGTATAAGTAAAGTTCATTAAAAGTAGACACAAAGGTAGACACAATTTTCCATTTCATCATGAGGATATTTTAGTCAAGAACAAATACCAAAAGTGAAACAATATTTCTTAATTCAACCAGCCTCATCTGTTCATTCCAACAGATTTAGATTTGTTATTGCTGAGCTGAGGTCTTATTGCAGGTATTGATTTTGCAAAATTAGAAAGATTAACTTTAGCTCATGTGCGGTGGACTTTGATTGCACATTGCCAGTTGCCCATCAGTGAAACTTAAAAGTCAGTGACCAGACCTCTGAGGATGTCAGTTAGACATGTTACTGGACAAAACATTGGGGGAAGAGCAGGAGGTGTGGAGAGGTTTATGTGTACATCTCTGATTAGCTGGTGTTATGCTGTTTTTAATGCATTATGGGTACAAATTCTGTGAACCCTAATCCAATGCAACAGGTTGTTTAGGCTGGGGGTATAGGAACCCAACCTATGGAACATATTGGGCAAAATAATCTTCCCCAAATATATATATATTCTCTTTCTTGCATAAGGATGCGGTGTATCGTGTATGGACGACACTGGGTCAGAACACATGCACTTTCAGTCAGGTGTCGGCATAATGACTCCTCCTGCAGCTCGAAGTTGGTTTGGAACTTCCCTTATCTATTGCTTGCTAGTGTTTCTGGGTCTCTAATCCCCCGGAATCTTCATCATGGACGTCAGAGGAATGCCAAGGTTCCCAGTCTGGCCCATGTTTAATAGAGTGGGGAACGAGGTGGACAGGAATCTGGTCTGCCCCACCCTCACCTTCTCATTCTTTTTTAAAATTGTATTTCCATTTTGTTATCAGTGATGCATTCTGCATTCCTCTCACCTTCAGAACCATCATATATTGCATGTGAAATCAAACATGCTGTATGTGGATAAATGTGTGTGTGTGTGTGTGTGTGTGTGTGTGTGTGTGTGTGTGTGTGTGTGAGAGAGAGAGAGAGAGAGAGAGAGAGAGAGAGAGAGAGAGAGAGAGAGAGAAAGAGAGAAAGAGTGTGTAGTTGTGTGATGGTGTGATGGTGGTGAATGAGTGTGTGAGAGAGAGTCTAAGGGCACATTCCTCTTCTGTGGGTGTGAAACACAATGCTTCCTCCCGTGTCTCAAACAAATGGGTAACAAGACAGACACATTCCATAGGGGCTTTCCCTATCCAAGACGAAATCTGAGAAATGAGTTGGGTAAGAGGCATGGCCAGAGAGCTATGGTATTCCTAGCACATTGATGTCTAGCATTTTAATAATCTGAGTCAGGTCCTATTTTAATCAGTCTGCTGTGTCAAAAAAGTATTTAAAAAGATGTGATGATTCATGCAATGCACTTCCATCTTTGCTTTAACTGTAGTGATGTGGGTTTCATAACGGGTGATCGTATGGATGCTATGTAGAAATTCCCCTTTTGGTCAATTTTCAACCTAGGGGTACACATTTAGTGCTAAGGGGGTATGCACATTGAGAACTGATAAAAAAATGATCATGTTCCTGGTTGGAACATCAAGAAATCTATGATATGTAGTACAATACCAGGCCTTCCATGTGTGCATCCTATCGACTGACACAATTCTGCCTGTTATAAGTTTGCTTAATTATCAGCATGTGAAGCTATCATTTTAAGGTAAAATAATTAGATTTTAGATTAGAAAAAAACAAAAACAAAACAAAACAAAAACAATCCTAAATGTGCACAATTTTACCAGCTTTCCTGATGTGGCACATCCAAGACTTTGCGACCGTGCTTCCACAAACATAGTTGTTTCAGGACTACAAGTTAATCTAACCTGTCGTTACATGTTTGTTAAGGCTGGTTGCGGTCCATTTAAGGCTCTGGCGCTGGCCTCTGTGAACCTTTGACCCCTGTGCACCGCAGGTGTGTGTTTACCTGTAGCTTCAAGTTCCCACTGCTTTCACTTCCTTGTCCATTACATCAAAGACTGTTAACATGTTCTCTCCTGAGGATGGTGATAAATTATTTCTGAAATATGTTGGAACGCTCTGTTAAGTTATTTTAATAAAACATTGGGGGGGGGATGGAGTTTCCTGGTTTGTTTCTGCTCACGTGGGTTGCAGCTGCGTCTTTAAACAGGCCTGTTCTTTCAAAGTATAATAGATAATGCCACTATGCCCTAAATGCCTGTGATGGCTGAACCAGTTAGGTGATTGTGATGGCAGCCTTGTCTCTTTTTGTGAAGGTTCTTTTCACCTTTCCAAGTGCCTTGATCAAATGTCTTATGTGTTCTTAAAGAAGACCGAAGTATAGTGCCAACGCAAGGTGTTTACTTTCTTTTCCCAGGTGGATCTGTGTGCTCTCTTGTTCTTGCGAACACTGAGTGGACAGACAGCAGAGGGGCACTGTGTTTTCTGTCACAGACCAAGGCTGCCAAATTTAAACTAAACTAAAACTAAGGTTATTTAGAAAATAAAAAAAGGTAATTGTCAATTCCCAGGTGGTGTCTGGGTTATTAGATGTATTAGGTTTGTGGAAGGATGGTTATTTCTGGAGATTAAAAATATTTTCTTTTTTAAATGTTTATTCATTCCTGCACGAGTGTTCCCACATTCTGATGTCTTGCATTTTCAACATGAACATGAGGGTTGTAATGAATGGAATGAATGTACATGTATCCTGATTGGATTCACAAAGCTACTCGTCGTATTTCTGTATTACGTTACCTGTGCATAGCCTGGACCAGCACCCTTGCTTCCGAAGCTGCTTAGCTCTCAGTCCGGGTCTCAATCTTTCACACTAGCCGCCTCACCTGTTGCGACTCTAGACGTACTGAACTCGCGATGTTTTGAAGACCGCCTGTAGGTGGAGTCATGACAAACATCTGGTGATCCGGTCTCCTGTCACGTTTTACCCTACAGAGCAGTTCGAGCTGCATGGATTCGGGGTCTCCGGACCGGACACTCTGCCGCAAGGTTTCGGTGAACCATAAATATCTGACCACCACTGTACCGATACACGTGTTACTCGGACGTAAGCTGAATTGCCAAACCTGGGCTACCTTGGCTGTACGCCCTAGATTGGACTTGAACGGCACATTGAATACAGATCTGAATGGGAGGGAGGGAGGCTTCGCGCTGCGCGCCATACGAATACATGAATAAGGACGGATGAAGTCATCGCCTGCGCTTCTCGCCCACCAAACACTGCCAATGCAGTGATCGATATGGTCTCGGCTGCAGAGGCCTCGTTCTTCCAATCGTATGTAAAGAACGAGGTCATGGAATGTGCGATGCTTCTTTGATAAACCTATGCGCTCAAGAGAGAGGTGAGAGGAGGTAGCTTGTCCATAAGGTAATTTGTCCATAATACCGATCACCTACCGTCTGTTCAATGCGAGCGGTGCCTGTTAAACATCATAGCCTTGTTGGCATCCGTGTAGAATATATGATAGTGAACGAATTTATTCAAATGTTCTGTCAATAGGCTAGATATTATTTCTCGTCTGCACACGTGAGATGCAGATGCAACGCTGGCTGTCACGCGGACCGTGTAGGCTTCCAGAAGTCAACGTGGGTTGAATTCTAGACAAAATGTGTTCATTTTGGAAATTCAACAAAGTGCGCAATAAAACACCATGAAATACAGACTTTGGTTATAATCTGGACTGTGTTCTAATTCATGGTGCAGCAGTTTGTTGACGTGTTTCAAAGGAATGGATAAGTTTCTGCAAATCGCCCCGCATTCGCTGGCCATAGTGCTGTCGCGGGTCGGCGCCGAGGACAAGCCAGCCGTCACCGAAAAGCTCCAGCATCACCATACAGGCTATGAGATATTCGCGGACTTCAAAGCTGAGAATATGCAGCATTTCTGGAACAAGAAAGTCACTGACGCCATATCAGAGACGTTCTTCCTCGGCTGGATAGACGAGCACGTACTACTCATCCAGGGGAAGGAAGATCACCTCGAGGTGCTGCGGGAAGGATGGACCCGAAGAGCTCTCAAACCACCCCGCGGGTTCGAGATTAAATGCATAGGTAGGTTGGGTGACAGTTTCACACGACTTCAGTCTCTGTTGTCTGTGTTGCACCTTGACTACAATGAGTGACACCAACACATTCCTTGAAAGCATAATACCCTTTTGACATAGTTTGACACATGGGCCCTGTAGATAGAAGCAGCACACCAGTAGGCCAAACTTCTAGCAGGGAGCAATATTAACTTATGGGATGTTATGAATGTGTGGTCAACATCCAAAATGTTATGGATATTTTATTTATTTGGTCATTCTGAGCACTGGCCCCTCTGAACCTGGATAAACTGGCAGCTGACTTGGCCACTCTAAGGATCGCTTGGAGACCATGTTTCTCTTTCTAGATTATTTATTTATCTATGCTGATACCAACAGTCTTACTAACATAAGCCTACTTAAAGGTGGAATGCACTTCAGTCAAACGCAAATATGACAAAGTTGCACCCTGTGTGAGAAATGTGTTTTCCATAATATGTCTGTGTTTGTGTGTGTGTGTGTGTGTGTGTGTTTTAACTTATTGACACTAATGAGTTTATTTTTGTGAACAAGTGTCGCCATCTCTGCTTTGCACCTGTCCTTGTAAATAATGCTTATGTATGTTCACACACTCATCATTGGCGAGCAAGGCCAAGCAGTCTTTTGTTTTTCAGCTGTTTGTTACACCAACTAAAGCTCTCCATTGAAACAGTTGGATTAGCTCTTTTCTACTGTTGCCAGTCTTCAGATGCCTGCATGGTGAAGTTGTGGGGATTGAAAAGCACCCAGCTCTGTATAGTCTTTGTAGAAGTTCAGGGTTATGTAAACAGAAGGCTTTCACATGAGCTGGGGCAACAGCAAGCCAGTCTGCAAGAGTGTTGAGAAATATTCTCCTTTGGGCAGATAAGCAGTGTAAAACAAAGGCTTAGCTTGCCTGATACCTAGCACGCTCAACCAGAAGTGGCTGAGGGGGCCTGTACAAGAAGCCCTTACTCCAGCAGACAGAGCTCAGCTGGGTTAGTGTATACAGCCTTGAATTCCCGCCGCTTTATGGAGGCAGTGTCAGGCCCGTGATGGGTCTGGGCGGCTCGGGGCTGCCTGGGAGGCACCCGGCACCGCTGATAGCAGCCTGGAGTGATAACCTGTGGAATGTGGAACAATGACAGAATGCAGCAATCTCTTATCTACCTGGTGAAGTTTGAGTGTAGTGTTTACCAATGTCAACCTCACAGGATGGGAGGATCGAGAACCTTACTTCACAATAAAATGTATACACCTGCTCTACACTGTTACTTCTTTTGTGCTCCTTCACACATCTGAACACTGGTGCAGTTGTGTGTTTGAGTGTGTGTGGTGCTGTATGCAAGTCCTAGACTGAGGTTTGTTGGGATTTGACAGGTTCAGGGCCACACGGACTGGTCTGGACTCCCTCTCCGCTCTTTTCCCAAGCGTCGTCTGGTGATGTCTATAGCCACCTCTCAGCATGACTCAGTGCTTGATAGTGTTATATATTAAAGGAACCGAGTGGTAATTCCTATGGCAGATCCCTTGCGATGTATTATTCTGCTCTTGTGAATGGAGCCCTGCTGGCTGGGCTGTGGTGGAAATACAAGCTTTCTCTTCGGCTTTGTCTTCATTCATGCCTCTAATGTTGTGGTTGGAGGATCACTGTTTTTCCCTGTGTGTGTTTGTGTGTCTGTGTCTATTTGTGTGTGGTCTGTGCAGGGCAATCCCCTTCACCCATAGCACAGGGAGTTGCCCATTCCTGATGGCAAAGTCTGGAATTCCCTACATGCTTGTAATAAGTCAAACTGAGCACATTTTTCTGCTATCTTTGAGTTGTAGGTGATTGCGCCTTGTTTTAGTGCATTACCTCAGGAACCTTGGTGATGTCAATCTGCATTGGTTAGGCCAAACAAACTGACTTGAAGTACACCAGTGCTCAACTTCTATCAAAACTCTTTTTACCTTTATTGTGGCGTTATGGAGCTCTTGGTGATCTGGTTGTGTCTAGTGTGAGTTGATCTCTGTCCCACCAAGAGAATGCACTCGTTGTTTAATTGCCATGTGGACATTCCCGGAACTATCTATGGCGTACACCTACCTCTCACACACACACACACACACACACACATTGCCACAGTAACCCTGATGTCATGGGAAGTGTTTTTTCCTCTGTTAACTTCGGTCACTGAGTTATCTTTGGAATTGCAGTGCCCCTCCCTCTTTTGTCTTTAGGGAAAAAGGAAAAAAGACTCATGGCATGCCCCTTGACTTCCTAAGAAGGTCAAATTCCTCCTCTTTTTTGTTGACTAGTCAGAGCAAAAGGGAGAATACCTTATGCAACTTTTAACTGGACACAGATTAAGCCTCGTCATAGACTACATGCTCTTTTTCAGTCGAGATCATCATTCAGTTTGTCTTTTAGTCTAGGACTAGTTTAGAATCCAGTGTCCCGGAAACTGGGCCCACAGTCTTGGGACTCTTGAATACTTAGGGCACAGAATCTGCAGTGCGTGGAAACCAGGGTGAGACGGGGGATCAATACCAACGTTACTCAGTGCAATGGGTAGTGCGTGTCACTTTAGATAAAACTTTAACTTTGATAAAGCAGAAATAAGTTGAGTAATTTTGAGGGGTTTCTTAACATCTAGAGGAACATGGCGGAAGTTGACTGAGAGGTTGTCTTTTTTAGAAGTTTCATGGAAGTGGTGTGACCTTAACATAATTGTACTGAGAGTTTCTTTGTGTGTGTGCTGACCCTGTCTGTGATCTGTGTTTGTGTGGTGTTGCGTGGTATTCAAAAAGCCAAATGATTTTGCCTTGTAATTGAATTTTGTGCAGGATAGTATTAACCAGGAAATGATGAGACTTTCTTCAGTGCACATGTGTCTGAATCTGGTCGGAGCCTTTGATGTCGACTCGCCCTGTGTGTGTGTGTGTGTGTGTGTGTTGGGTGTCACCGTCTGGGTTGATGGCTTCATGTCCCCCTCCCATGACTTGACCTTGTGTCACAGCGCAGACTGCAAAGTGCCAGTGCTCTGAACTGATTTCCAAATCCTCTTCCCCTCAGCTTGGGCTCCTAATTCTGTTATGCCTTTAGTGTGACCCAAACTCCAAAAAAGCTCCTAATCTACGCCTGATTAAGGTTCAAGGTTATTAAGCACCTGGATTAAACACCTCCTGTAAAAACGGACCGGTTTCAAGAACATGTGCAACTGTGAAACATCCCCGCCAAAGAAGAGGGATTAGAGACTTGGCCCGGGATTAAAATCTGAAGCCCCCTGCACCCACTGTGTGCTAATCACAGTTTTTTTTTAAAGCTGCTACTGAGCAATCCACTCTCCCACCATATCTCAGTTTCTTTTTAATTCTTTCACATTCCTATCTTTTAATTTTTTGCTGCTGCTATTTCCCTCTCTCTCTCTCTCTCTCTGTCTCTCTCTCTCTCTTTATCTCTACATCTCTGTTGGACTGTCTAAGGGTCCGTTTAGAGGATGGATGACATCTCATGTTAATCAGTCCCACAGAGGCATGCAACTTGTTCAAGTAATTCACCTGAGCACACACAGAGCCACTCCCTCTAGTCTGCAAGTCTCTAACATATAGATACACGGTTTATTTTAAATATGAGATCCTATTTATCCCAACACCTCTGGATTTAAGAGAAACCCCCCCCATCTCTACCAATGATCATGATTACCACATTCAAGGTGAACATGATTATACTTCAGTGTTTGACAGGATATTGTTCCATGATTTCCTGGCAGAACAGAAAATGTAATGAAGGATTTCACCTCTAAATATATGCTTCTTCTCACCCACCCAAACACACTCTCTTTGAAATGATCAACAATCCCTAACAACCGACACCGTTAACAACCTAAACTTAATAAGCAAGTAATAACAAGTTCCTCATCACAACTGCCTGAGTCAGGCTACTTCAGGGTGGGCAGCAGCAGTGCCCTGTGTTCTGTATGGAGAATAGAGGGCAGACTAAAAGGCTTGGCTGCCACTGGCGTCTTCATCTCGCATTGAACTTGGTCTGGCATCAGCTCAAAGAGGCTCTCAGTCTCTCAGTTCAGAACAATGATGGTCTTGCTTCAGACTATAGCTACTAATTAAGAAGTAGGCTTGATCTTGGATTGGTCATACTTGCTGTTGTTGAGGCTGTTTTGTTTTCAACGTCTTGTTGTCTTGTTCATGTTTGTATGTGCCACAGTATTTAGTTTTATGTCTGAAACAATATGTTTGCTTGCCTAATACCTTATGATCATAATCAGAAAGATAGAAAGACAAAAAGAATGAAAGATAGAAAGAAAGAAAGAAAGAAAGAAAGAAAACAAAAGAAAAGAATAAAGAAAGAGAAAGAAGTCAAAGAAGTCAACCCTTTTTGTTCTCACAAAGTGCTGATAACAGTGACTGCGTATGCACTTCAGTATACCGGATATGAGGCTTATCCCGGTTTTGATCATATTCGGGGATATGATGTTTACATTAACACAGAGAAACCCAGTTATTAATATCCCTGTATATAGTATGATAGTATCCTGGTTACCAACAAAAAAGTTCTATTAGCACACCTTGTCCCGGTTTCTAATGCAATCGCATGTTTGGTGTACATATATGGAACAGTATCCCGTTTTTTGGTTCAGAAAGGTTTGAGAAAATCAACCCAAGTCAGTACATTGAAATACTGAAATACTGAAGCAGGAGCTAACTGTAGGCTATTATAATATGGCAAAGTTGTGTGATTGGTGATCCACCAACCAATTATGTAACTATTTTCATATTACTATTAATCATGTAACTATTTTCATGTATTCTATTTTGCAATAGATGCTGTCATAATGTATTGAGGTATATAAAGTATACAGCACTTCCCTTTGTTTTACAAAAGGCCTATATATTTGTGGGGCAGCCGTGGCCTACTGGTTAGCACTTTGGACCTGTTACCGGAGGGTTGCTGGTTCGAACCCCGACCAGTAGGCACGGCTGAAGTGCCCTTGAGCAAGGCCTAACCCCTCACTGCTCCCCGAGCGCCGCTGTTGTTGCAGGCAGCTCACTGCACCGGTATTAGTGTGTGCTTCACCTCACTGTGTGTACACTGTGTGCTGAGTGTGTTTCACTAATTTACGGATTGGGATAAATGCAGAGACCAAATTCCCCTCACGGGATCAAAAGAGTATATATACTTATTGTTCAAGGGGTGCCAATACTGCTAGTTGTAGACCTGTCTACTTTTGAGGTATGGTTTGGTGTAAGAAAACAAATAGAAAGCATAAACCATGTTGCTCAGACTATGTGATTGGCCTATACACAAAGTCAGATATGTTCAGATGATTAGGCTTTCTCGTATTTTTGAAGTTAGCTCCTTTGTTGGTGTAAGTCAAAGATACAGCTTAGTAGGCATAGACAAGGCTTAAAATGGAGTAAGGTTCTGACATTTTAAAGTACCGTAGTTCTCTCTCTTTGTTTCACTATTTTCATCATGTTACATTGTTGACCCTAAACTTCTTTGTGAAATTGTAGTCATATTGCGATATGGCGACCCCCATCCCTCCTCCTGTCACTCTCAACTCTTATATCTGTACAAAAGCACCAAAATATAAAAAAAATAGCATTTTGTTTTACAAAATGTAGCTATTTTCACACACTACATAAATAAGAATGCTACATGGATCATTTTGTGTCAAATCAGATGGTACAGCGGTTTTCAGTTCTTAAGGACCCAATCGCAGGCAGCTCAGATCAGTGATAATGTTCTTTTAATGAGAAAGACACAGGTATCAATTCCTCATGGAACACAAATTGCAGTCTTCAAACTCAAGAGGCAGGCAAAAAGGCAAATGCAAAATCCAGGGCAAAAACAATCCAAGGCAGAGTTCAAAACATAGGTCCAAAACAGGCAGGCTTCAAAAATACAAGTTCAAAAAACTTAGTGACATTGACTCAGCACAGGAAACAAGCTGGCACGATCTAGCACAGACTGAGAAGACCTCAGGGTTTAAATACCCACAAACTAATCAGGCAAACAAAGAACAGGTGAGTCTACAAAATGGCGGGAATTCAAACAAAGAGAGGGGTGGAGTCAGAAGCACATGGCAAACTCAAACAAAACCACATGGGTACATAACATGACAGTTCAAGGTAAACAAAGGCACATGTTGTCAGGAAAAACAAAAACAAGAACTTAGGCCAGAGCAGCATCACTAACAGTACCCCCCCTTCTACGGACGCCTCCTGGCGTCTTCTTGGGAGAAGCCGGATGTGTCTTGAGAAAGTCTTTAACGAGGGTATGGTCCAGGATATCCCGATTTGGAACCCAACACCTTTCTTCTGGACCATAGCCCTCCCAGTCCACTAAGAACTAGAGACCACGGCCCCGGCGACGGACGTCCAGGAGCCGACAAACAAAAAAAGTCTGAGCCATCGATGACTCGCCGTGGAGGAGGGGGCTTGGGGGCAGGGCAGAGTTGATTACAGATAAAGGGCTTCACTCTGGACACATGGAAGGTGGGGTGGATACGACGAAGGGTGGGAGGGAGCTTCTCCCTCCGACTGATGAACGCTTGGGTGCGTCTTGCCCCAGGATGACCGGACAGCTGGGATGAGTGGCCCCACTGCAAGACCTGGGAACGAAGAGACACACTACCCCGACAAAACAGTGGTCAGGCAGAATGTTCCCAGGCTTCACAGGATTACCTGCAGAAGCAAAGATGCGGGAGAGGGCATCTGGCTTGGCATTCTTTGACCCAGGCCGGTAGGACAAGGTAAAATTGAACCTAGAGAAGGAGAGAGACCAGCGGGCTTGGCGAGAATTCAGGCGTTTAGCAGTGCGAATGTATTCTTGATTCTTATGATCTGTCCATACTAAGAACGGAACTTTAGACCCCTCCAGCCAGTGCCTCCACTCCTCCAGGGCCAACTTAACAGCTAGTAATTCTCTATCGCCAATATCATAGTTGCGTTCTGGGGGGGGTGAGGCGATGGGAAAAAATGCACAGGGGTGTACCTTCTCATCCACGGCCGATCGTTGAGATAAGATGGCACCCACCCCCACATCAGAAGCGTCCACTTCCACAATGAACAGGCGGTCGGGGTCTGGCTGAATCACTTCTTGAGCCCGACGAAGGCCCTTTCAGCAGCAGCAGACCAGATGAATCTTGCGGCTGTTGAGGTAAGAGCAGTGAGAGGAGCCGCCAGCGCGCTGAAGTCCCTAACGAACCGTCGATAGAAATTGGCGAATCCTAAAAAGCATTGTAGCTCACGACGGTGAGTAGGTTGGGGCCAATCAACAACAGCCTTGACCTTCTGTTGATCCATCTGGATGGCCCCAGCAGAGATGACATACCCCAGGAAGGACAGTGTTGCGATGAAATTCACATTTCTCTGCCTTGACGAAAAGTTGATTCTCAAGGAGGCATTGAAGGACTTGGCGGACATGGATAATGTGCTCAGACAGGGTCCGGGAAAAAATTAGAATGTCGTCCAAATAAACAAAAACAAATTTATTGAGCATGTCTCTCAGGATACCATTTACCAGGGCTTGGAACACAGCAGGAGCATTAGTAAGCCCAAATGGTAGGACAAGATATTCATAATGCCCCGTCGGGGTATTAAAAGCTGTCTTCCATTCATCTCCCTCCCTAATCCGGACAAGGTGGTAGGCGTTACGGAGGTCTAGCTTGGTGAAGGCAGATCCATGGAGAAGCTCAAATTCAGAAGACATCAGGATAACGGTCCTTGAGTGTGATGTCGTTAAGGCCACAATAGTCAATACAAGGGCGCAGGGAACCATCCTTCTTTGCCACAAAAAAGAACCCTGCTCCAGCAGGAGAGGACGACGGACGGATTATTCCTGCAGCCAAAGATTCCTGAATGTACTTCTCCATGGCTTCAGTTTCAGAACGAGAGAGAGTATAGGCGCCCCCAAGGTGGAGTTCTACCAGGTAAAAGGAGAATGCCACAGTCATAAGGACGATGGGGAGGTAAGGCGGTTGCCCGAGACTTGCTGAAGACTGCCTTGAGGTCCATGTACTCCAGCGGAACACCAGACAGGTCAGGAAACTCTCCAGGGTGGTCCTCAGTGGGGGAAGGAGGCACGTGTGCTTGGCAGAGACAGAGCGATAAACAGGACGGGCTCCAGCCCAAAATCTTATTGTTGACCCAATCAATGTGGGAATTGTGCTTCTTTAACCAGGGACGACCATTTGGTGGAAGTGACGCTCACCAGTACTCATCGGCCTACGGGTGAGCCTCGCCTTTTACTGGGCAAGAAGGGACAAAGTGGCCCGAGTCACCACAGTACAGACAACAGTTGGATTGGATTCTCTGCTGTTTCTCTGCCGCTGAGAGGTGGTAACGGTTAATCTGCATTGGCTCAGGGTCCGGATCCGAAACTGAGGCAGGTGGCAAGGCTGGCAGAGTGGTGATCCCACCTGTAGGTGCTTTCCTAGGGCCTTTGGTGAGTCTCCACTTATTACGCTGTTGCAGCCGGGCATCAATGCGAACGGCCAGGTCGATCAGGTCATCAAGGCTGTTGGGTCACTCCTGCGATTAACTAGTCCTTAATGCTCTCAGATAGCCCATTGAAGAACACATCAAACCGAGCTTCGTCATTCCTTCCACAAGAGGCAGCTAGAGTCCGAAACTCAATGGAGTAGTCCGATACTGAGCAACTTCCCTGTCGAATATGGACCAACTCACGTGCAGGGTCTTTACCATGTTTGGAACGGTCAAAAACTTTCTTCATCTCTTCTTGCAAAACTGTGCCCTGGCCTCCCAGATAGCTGAGCCCCACTCTCTTGCCCGCCCAGACAACTGGGTTATGACATAGGCCACCTTGGACCTGTCGGAGGGGAAAGTAGTGGGTTGCAGCTGGAAGATTAGCTTACATTGGGTGAGGAAGGATCGGCAGGTTCCAGGTTCCCCTGAGTAATGCTGCCGGTGTGGCAGACGAGGTTCTGAGACGGAGAACAGGGTGTGGAGCAGCAGGTGCAGGAGGAGGTGGTGAAGGCGCTGGGGTCTGAGCCAGTTGAAGCTGTTGTACCTGGGCTGCTAGATCTGTGAACCCAGTCGACATGGCCTCCACAGTCTTCGAAATCACATCCAGTTGCTCAATGAATGCCTTCAACTGACCCAAGTCTGCTGGGTCCATGCTGGCTAGATCGTACTGTTAGGTTTTCAGTTCTTAAGGACCCAATCGCAGGCAGCTCAGATCAGTGATAAAGTTTTCTTTTAATGAGAAAGACACAGGTATCAATTCCTCATGGAACACAAATTGCAGTCTTCAAACTCAAGAGGCAGGCAAAAAGGCAAATGCAAAATCCAGGGCAAAAATAATCCAAGGCAGAGTTTAAAACATAGGTCCAGAACAGGCAGGCTTCAAAAATACAAGGTCAAAAATCTTACAGTGACTCAGCACAGGAAGCACGCTGGCACAATCTAGCACAGACTGAGAAGACCTCAGGGTTTAAATACCCACAAACTAATCAGGCAAACAAAGAACAGGTGAGTCTACAAAATGGCGGGAATTGAAACAAAGAGAGGGGCGGAGTCAGAAGCACATGGCAAACTCAAACAAAACCACATGGGTACATCACATGACAGTTCAAGGTAAACAAAGGCACATGTTGTCAGGAAAAACAAAAACAAGAACTTAGGCCAGAGCAGCATCACTAACAGCAGCAACCAAATTCCGAGTGTGGAATTGCTGCACCATCTCCAACTTTGATCAGTGTGTGTCCACATAACGTGTAGGTTCCAGAACACCTGTGGAATATTTTAATTTCATTTCATTTTCATAGTTTTTTCACCCTTGAATTTTTACATTAGTCATTACATTCCTAAAAATGCCTTATGTTGAAAGCCAAATTTTGGCATTCAGATCTATGTCCATTTATTTTATAAAAGGCTCTAGATTCAGAACAAAGTGATATTGAGAGAATTTTGTACCCACATTGCATCAATTAGTATTTTGTCCGCAAATTCAATACTTTGTTAATGTGCCAATATTAGGTCTCCACAACATTTGAACACAAAGAATCAAACATGGTGTGATTGCATTTTTGGTCAATCTCATGGGACTAAAGTGGTATGTGGGGTAGCTAGTAGGAACATGAAAATCTATGTGGGAATAGCTCAGAGTGATCATTCAAAGTGCAATGTTGTACAATCAGAGATAAAACACATAGTTAATTTGCAATAGTATACGTATGTAGCCTATCTATGGTACCACATTGGCACTTTGTGTATTGAATGCCCATACAATGACATACTTGCACATACATTTCCACAATCCTTTGAAAATGATTAAAAAACACAACCTCCCCTTGTTTTATCATTAATATGTTTATGCCCATTCTTAGTAGTGACCTCAAGTCAGGATTGATGTGAAATTTGTTCAAGAACCCCATTGTCACTTCTAGAGCCTTATAGAAAGTAGGCCTATAAGTATGCGGTACAAACGTTCAGTAAGTTAGCCATATTGAGAACCTGCCTCCCTTCCAACCTGCAAACTTTGGACTGGCTGAGAATAACACTTTTCAAGATATTGCCCAATCATGGCTTTCCAGATTATGTGTTTTCAGGCTTTAAAACTGAAATAATATCATAGGCTAAACAAATATGAACACAGGATTTAAAAAGAAACATTTTACAGGCCTTGGTTTTGGGACCCATTCATTATATAGACAGCGTTAGAACAAAATCTGGGATGGTGCAGGAACAACTCAAGGGCACTTCAGCCGTTCCTACTAAAACAAAGACATGGTGTGTGCTCTTTTCTTTCCATGGCATGGTATTTTGTAGTGGTTTTTGTTTTTGTTAAATAGATTTCTTTTCCACATATGTGAAAAAATAGTGAATCACACATAGAGCCAAGCCACATGTCCCATATCCAGTTATATGTGCTGTTGCTGCGTATGCACCCTGCTGCTGCTGGAGGGGTGCCTGCAGCCGGCTCTGTAGGGGTCAGCCAGCACGCACTGCCCCAGGAAGTAAAAGGACAAGGTCCCTGACATCACCTGCTCCCAGAGAGGGACACTGAAGTCAAGTCATGTATGCAAAAACAATGACATTGGTGTTTCCTCTTGTTGCACGGCCAAACAAAACAAACCGGGGGTGGGTGGGTGGGGGTTGGGGCGGGGGGAGTTGTAGCCGTCACAGGAAGGAAATGCTAGGCCTGTTCGGGAAGAGAACCAGCTACCCTGCCCTGCTGCTTTCTCCTCAGTGGAAGGAAGGGGAGGAGGGACCAGAAGGCAGAAAATTGGGGGAAGCGATGGGTGGGATGTAGGGACTTTGTAATGGATATGTCAGTGCAGCAATAAAGCTGTGCTGTGAATGACCAGCAACAACAACATGGTTCTCGCATGTGATTAGTTAGAGTTGCTCTCCTGATGAAAGCTAGAGTGAATCATCTGTTTTCTTGTTGTTGAGTTGTAGGAAATCATAGGAATACAAGACACCCCAAATGCTTTTTGTCACTGTTGCTCTTGCATCAGATCAGCTGCATACCTCTTAGTCATGTCACTTTCCTCACAACGGACATTCTTGGGATTTAGTGCCTTCAGGAGTTGGAAAGTTTAGCTACCAACCACACTGCAGTAATGACTTTGAAATGGAGAGGAAGGCATCTTAATGACACACACACGCACGCACGCACACACACACACACGAACAAAACACACACACACACACACACACACACGCACAAATACACACACACACACACACACACACACACACACACACACACACACACACACACACACACACACACACACACACACACACATAATCTGTCGAGGTGAAGTACCATGTCTTCAGTAAGGGCCTTTGTATTCTAACTTAGACTTGACTGGGCCTGCACAAACTGTCAGCTCATGTGATTCACCTAAAAATCATCTTTAAAACAGCCCTCAATGGTAGAGAGACTCAAATTCAGCTTTAAAACAGCCCTCAGTGGTAGAGAGGCTCAAATTCAGTGTTTTATGACAGAGACTGATTTATGATGTGATGGCTCATCTTCAGAGCAACAGTTCAATGGTTCATAGTCACTTTACGTCACCTAGACCAGTGTTTCTCAAACTTCTTCAGACCAAGGACAAATACATTTTTTTTTTTAAAAAAATCACGGACCCCCTAGCTAAAAAAAACAAACAATATCCCTACTTTAGCAGTATACTACACAATAGGCCTACTCACTGAACCACCTTGTTTATTGTCTTTGCACCTTGCCTATTGTGTCAGAGGATTCATATGATGTTCATATGATGTGGTTCATTAATTAAAAAAAAAATATATATATATATTATGTGTATTTATGTATTTTTTGTAATGTTGTGTGCTCGTACTGCTGCAAAACTAATTGCCCCACTGGGGGACAAATAAAAGGCATTACATTACATTAAACTGGCGTAACTTACATAGGCAGTGTTGCAGAACTGTTTGGATTTACATACAAGTTGGTTCAATATTGTATTTTACCAAGTCTGCTTGCGGACCACTTGGGATAGCTTGCAGACCACCAGTGATCCCTGGACCACACTTTGAGAAACACTGACCTAGACCTAGAGACCTTAGTGTATAGTTCACTGAAGTATGCATGTGAATGGTCAGCATAAAGCGCATAACAAGTGCATCTGAAAGACAAAAGCATTTCTGAGGGATGAGGGATGCTCCTACAACCAACAGAACATAACAAAGAAGTGGAAGAAGATGGGATAATCTCAGAACAACCAGTGCAGTTACTGAAAGGCTGATGAAGCAAGCACTGTGTGCCTATGCAACTGAGTGTGTGTGTGTGTGTGTGAGAGAGAGAGTTTGTGGGTGTCTTTGTTATGTGTGTGTGTGTGTGTGTGTGTGTGTGTGTGTGTGTGTGTGTGTGTGTGTGTGTGTGTGTTTTCACAACATCTCTGTGTCACTCCTTAGACATGTCAGAGTTTTTCAGGTGTGACAGTAAATCCATCAGTTGAAAGACAACCTCTAATTTTGGCCAAAGCAAGAGGAATTAATCTCATCATTCATTCATTCAACACAAAAGACGTATATATGAATGTATATCTAAATATGCATGTATTCATGACCCGAGTGGCTTCACCTGGTTGAAACTAGGCTATAGGTGTGTCGGTGTCTTTGATAAGGGTCGGCCTTGCAGGGTGAGTTGAAGGTGAAGGAAGGTTTTGGAGGGATGACTCTATAAGAAAGTATGCCCCGCGGTCACCTTTTCTGTGATTGCTGTGATTTCCTCATGCCTCCGTTTTTTCAATTGACTTTGCGTACATGTATACACATGTGCTCCATATATATCTCAGACTTCACATAGCTTTGAGCTGGCGTTCATTTCAAGGACGTGGCATTTATTTGTGAAAATTGAGTTAATTTGTCTGAATTGCAGTATAATTATGTCTTCATATGCATTCTATATATAGAAACTCTTCTAAATAATCAAGGCACTTCCCTTCTACAAAGCAGCACAATATGTATAACCTGTCATAAAAGTGACATAATATATCATTAAAATCACACTAATTATCAGCCATATAACACCTACACACACACACACGCACACACACACACACACACATACACACGCACACACAAACTCCCATTAATTGACCATTAATAAGCTTTGCTGTAATCCATCTGGTTCATGGCAGAGTCAGGCCCATAGGCCCAGAGAGATGAGAGGGAGATGGCCTCCTCCCTGTCGAGCTCTCTCAACCCTCTCAGCTCTCTGTCAGCTGCATACTTGGCTGGTGTCGTGTCCGGGCGGATGTTGCCTGTGCAGGTTGGAGAGATTCACTCTTTGTCAGGGCCAGCTCATAAATCTGCTGCTCCTGTCTGGGGGTCCTCATCCTTACCTTCACACACACACACATCATACACAACACTCACACACACACACACACACACACACACACACACACACACACACACACACACACACACACACACAAACACACATCATACACACAGACACACACACACACTCACCCACACATCAAACAAACACACACATACACACACACACACAATGAACTTATACTTTTTAACAGTTCATTAATAGAGCATCACAACTTCACCTCAGGCAAACGTTCCTACAAATCTTTTAACATGAGTTATTCACCCTCACAATGTTGTGGATCACTTAGTTAACCTGCTCTGTTTTCCTTTACTTTTTTTCACCTGATCAAATGAATGTTCTTCTTGCCCTGCCCTGTCCCCCGTCCCCCCAACAGATACCCATCTCTGAAGTTTTCTGTTGAGGTTGGGGTCTGGGGTTGCAGTGTTTGTGTTGTGCACGCTGGGGGATTCTGTTGACATGGTGATTTGAGTTTAGGTTACTGCCACAGCGTGCACCTTTGGTCCCAGTGGGAGGGGTCCGTGCGGAGCACAGGGTCCTTTAACTCATTTGGTCAGGCCCGCTGCACCAGAGGAATGTGGGCTGGCCGGCGGGATGTGCCCGTGCTACGGAGAGCCAGTCAGGGCTGCAGGGGCCCTCATGGACGGTGACACTCTCCCTGGAGCTTGGCTGCGCTCTCCATGACCCAGGGCACGGAGCTGTCCCACTGAATTCTTGTGGGCTCTCTTTTTGTCTCTCTCTTTTCACTGACACGCACACACACACACCAACACACACACACACACACACACACACACACACACACACACACACACACACACACACACACACACACACACACACACACACACACACACACACACACACACACACACATTCTCTCTCTATTCCACACACCCACCCTTTCTTTGTTTTCTGTTCCTATTAAAAGTTGTCTGTTTTCTCAAGACAAAAGACAAAAGAATCTGCCTTTGAATAGACTGGTCAGTGAATCTGAGCCAGTTTTTTTCTCTGAAGTTTTGAATGAGTGTTTGCTGACATTTTTACAGGGCCAATTTACTTCCCATTACTGTAATAAATTGAAACTCTTATGTGTGTACCATGACAAGAAATAAGACACTACACTTTTGGTAGTTTTTTTTAATGAAAATACTCAGAGTATAATGTGTTCTTCCTATGCAAGACTGCCTATGCAAGGATTGATTCATAACCTCTGTGGAAATACCATCTCTGCTGTTTGATGTGTGGCCCATGTGAGGGGATGTGAAAGTGATCTCTGTGATCTGTTGAGGTGGGCTTCTCCTCTCCTGTGCCTGAGGAGTGAACTGCACTCTTCACCTTTGGATGTCCTTGTAGCCCCAAAACTAGGTATAAAACAGAGCATCTTTGTTTTAAAGTGTATGATATGTGTATTCAATTGAAAGTAGCTCTGCTCCAAGACACAGCAGGGTATAAAGGCTTTTATAACATTCTTCATGTATCCGCAAGAAATTACAAGGTACTATTTTTTTTCTTGAAGCAAGTTCCCTCTTGAAAGGTTGATTCATACTCATAGAGGGTTTGGAAGAGGCTAAATTACTGGGGTTATGAAAGGCATACACTTTGGGTGTCTGATGTGTTTTTTTTTTTTTTTTACTTTGTGCTTGATAAAAAAAAGCGTACAAACAGAGTGGTTAGTGCTGACGCACATCCCACCTCAAATGCTTAGTGTTTTGCAGTCAAAACCATCATGTCTAGTAAGTCCCATACACTTGTAGTTACCATGGTAATAACCTTGATTGATAATAAACAGTCTCAGACCCCAAAAGGTATTCCTGTGCCCAGAAGCTACATTACTTGCTAACAAATGCATTGGCCTGCCAGTCATACCTGTCTCTGTAAGACACGTTTGTATTTCGACACCACTTGCTAATGCTGTTCTTGGCAGTGCATGATTTACGAGGTGTTTGGTGATGTGCGTCCCTTTGGGAAGGCCTGCGCTTCACACTGGCTCATGCAAGGGGCGGCTCTTCTGTGGAGGTGTCTGAAGGGGTACGAGTGACAGCTTCTTTAAACTGCATCTTTCTTGAAGAAGAAGAAGAAAAATTGAGCTTTTGCCTGTAGTCAGATAGGAAAGTGTCAGATAAGAAAGTGAAGAGTAACAGGAAGCGAGGGGCATAGGCAAATAACTGCTGGTTGGATTTGAACCCAGGGCCCCGTGGACACTGGAACCCGAATGGGTTATGGATGCTGCAGCCACTTGCGCCACAGCGACCTTGCAAACTGCATCTTCTGCACCGCCCTGGTGCTTTACCCTGGCTTCACCATACTCTTATGTCCAGAGGAACTGACCCACTCTCAGATCCTCTGTTGGCGTGGTCTGAGATTATGGCAAAATGCAGTTGGTATTTGAGTTTGACAGCAAATCAGATTACAACTTACCACTCCATGCTTATAAACCGGTTAAAATAACGCATGCGGCAGTCTGAGCCACTTCATTTGTTTCACGTTTAAAGATCCAGGACTGTATAGATAGAGTTTATTTGGAATGCAAATGGACAGATAGAAAAGCATCAAGAGCAATCTGACAAGTAGACAACAGTTGACAAAAAAGTTCACTAGAATCACAGTATGCACCAGAGAGCTTTCATCATGCCTTCCCACTTCATTTTGTACTGCTGATAAGCTGAGCAGAATTTTTAATATTGCCATTCATTTGGTTGTTCTTTACTTGAAATGACTCAATCAAACTGAGGCAATTTGCCTGTGCAAGTGCCCGGTCTTCCACTAACCATGAAGAAAAAGAAAACAAGACTAGACTTTCAGAGGGAGAGAGTTACAGAATGGGAAAGGGGAATGAGTTCAAGAGGGTCCATTGTGAGCAGGCTGGAAGATGAGTAGGAGCGTGGAGCAACTTGTTCATCCATTGTCTTGCAGGGTGCAGAGAAAGTGTGTGTGGGTTTGCATGTGTGTGTATGGTGTACGTGTGTGTTATAGACTGAGAGGGAATGCTGTGGCGCACAATGTTTCTTTTCAGGCTGTCTGTGAAGCAGCCCCCGTTGAATGAGGGCACTCCGAGCGAAGAGAATTCCAGCCTGGCTTAGGAGCTTTGTGCAGTGTGCAGGGCACTGGGCTGGACTCCTCTACCCACAACCGTGCTTTCTCCAGATGACCGCAGACCCGTGGAGTTGGACAATGATGCACCCAGGCCTTCTGCTCTCTTCATTGGCCTCCTGCTCCATATGCCCGGGCTTAATTGTCCCACGTTCAAACTGATGAAAGAACAGTGGAAACTGGTTTGGGCACTTTGTTGCCCAACTCTGATGCGTCTGTGAAAGATTTGCCCAATCTCTACACAGAGCATAAAATGCCACTTTGGAAAATTTGAACCTCAGAGAAAATGACATCACAGAAAAGAATACTGGAAAGTGTTTTATCACTTCCGGCAGGCTGCCTCTCACTTGCTCTTGTGACTCCATCTCAGATTGAAAGTAAAATTATTGGACTTTGCACTTGATGTACAGTAGCACTTAAATTCTTGGTGGTTCACCAATGCAGATTTTTGTTCAGATGGGGAACATATCACAGGAATAGGTCCTAAAAGACTGAACCATGTGAACTCAAAACTAAAATAGTACAGTGCTGCCATCTAGAGGTGTGGCATGAGAACTCATCACA
>NC_063189.1:36780850-36798350 GCF_017589495.1 Alosa alosa
GTGCCATATGACAGTAGTTTTATTATTTTTTTTGGTGTAGCTCAAACCGCCTGTCCGAAGGCTTCCAGGAACACATTTGCTGGCTTCTTTTAGCATCAATCATCAGAGGTAGCATGGATACCCCGGCAATATGTGTCAAAGCGGGCACCACTTCATTTCTAGAAGGCTCTTCTGTGGGTGTAGCGTGCTCCCACTCTGATCTAAAGGCATGCTGTGTGTAGATATAGAAAGGTGCTTCTCGCTTTGAATTGTGCCAATATGCTTCACACTCTCACTACCTTGTTCTGAAAGATTTGTGGCACATGGGCAACCTGCTTCTCAGCCCTCTGCATATTCTGTTCATGCTGTTATATATTTTCTTTTTGTCTCTATGTTTATGTTTTGTTCTAGTTTTTGACTTTGAATTAATAGTCATCGTGTCCCCCTCATACACAGGTTTTGGATTTTCTTCTCATTGTCATCACTATGATATCTAGATTTAAGTAAGCTGACACATTTTCAAGGTATTTGGTATAGGGGCCCAGTGAGAGTGTGTCAGAGAGAAGGAGGAAATAGCAGAGATGGTAACCGCTTGTGAATATTGTGTGTGTATGTATGGTGTGTGTGTGTGTGTGTGTGTGTGTGTGTGTGTGTGTGTGTCCAGTGGAAAGGTATAGCATAGCCTAAGGATGAAACATTTACATTTTATATTGTTACATTTTGGAGCAGTTCAAATTAAGAGTTTAACTTTAGCTAAAATTGCAAGATACGGCTTTCGACCAATGCTCTGACCATTGGTCTAGTTCTATGGCCTTGTTTTACTAATGGAGCAAAACGATTTATTTAGTGCCCGTCAACATAAATGTTTCGATTTACCTCACATATCAGGTCACTCTTTAAATATTTGAAGACTATTTTCAATATTATAAAAGTGATTCAAATGGACATGTTTAATTATGTAATTTCTGCACAGGATGGATTTCTGAGATTGTTGTTATCTCCCCTGAGGGACAAACAAAATGTATACGACGCCATTTATGTATATGACGGCATTGATAATGATACCCGGCACACCGTCGGGCTAGGCTACTCTCCTCAGTTGTCCTCTGCGGTGTACAGAGATTGCAGGCCAGATTCACAAGGCTTGTGATTGTAGTAGATGCCCTATGGGGAACTTGTGGGATACTTTTTTATTTGTAAAATAGTCAATTGTTGTTCCACTCTGCTTTTCGCAATCTTAAGTTACCTTTTGCTCTTTATGTAAACTGACATTGACCATTGCAGAGGATCATTTGACTGCATCTATAGCTATGGACTCCCGTAGTCATCTGATTGATGATTAGATGGCTTAACTGGGTTGTTTTTATGTGTCTCTATGTGCAACTGCTGGCTACTTCTTTCTCTCTCTCTCTTTGTGTGTGTGTGTGTGTGTGTGTGTGGGGGGTGGGTGGACTTGTACTTGTGTTTGTGTACAGTATGTGCGTGCGAACAGACACTGTTCATTTCTATAGGCTTACTGGCCTTAATCGTTAAAGCTAAAGCACTCAGAAGGTGTATGTGTGGACTCCACCACAGACACTGACCCGTTTGGCCATGGCTTCTCCTAGCAGAATGCACAATTGGTGTCCTTTTTTTTCCATCTGATGGAGTGTGGTGACATCAAAAGAAGCCATGTTAATTCACTCTTGGCAATGGGTTCAGGGGTCCCTGTACCGTAACACCCTTATTGTTATGTCCCTTGTTGTGCCTCTCTGAAATCAAAGTCACATTCTCGTCAGAAAAGCTGGTCTTGTACAAATTGAAGGGGTTGTGGGAGGGATTGAGTGAGAAAGCTTTGTCGCTGCCACACGCCCCCATTCCGTGACCTCTGACCCTATAAGCCTTTACCCCCACTTAACTTACCCTTAGAGTTAACTGACCCAGGAGGAGCTCTCCAGCAGAAGCACAGGCAGCACTGAGTTGACCTGGATCAGGTCAGGTCAGATCTCTCGTCCCTTGTGCAGTTCTACAGTAAGCCAGTGATTAGATCAAGTTCTGCTTATGACTTCCTGGAGACAAACCTTACATGCAGACGTCCAAGTAATCATTGGATTTGGGTTCACAGTATCAGAGGTTGAAGGACAACTTTCTCTCAACTTTGTCGTGTTAGTTACGGATTTATGGAGTTACGAAGTTATGGAGTTACGGAGCTAAGATGTGTTCCTTAGTGTTTACGTTTGTGTTCAAGTTGGATTTTGGTGGTGAAAGAAAGAAAGTTTGATGTCATTATTTAAGAACAGAAGGGCAGTTCCAGCGTTATGGATGTGACAATTGGACTCATATTGGTAAACAAAATGCCTTAAAGTGGGGGCAAAATTAGTATCAGTGAATTGCTTTGCATAACTTTTAATGTAACCTATGATATATGTACCATGAAGGAGACTTGAATGAACACAAAAAGTGTGTTTTTGAAACTATGCGTCATTTTCGTAATGCATTATGTAGGAAAAACTGGCGTTATGGATGTGACGGTTTCACGTTATGGATGTGACGTGTCTAAACCAGTCCTCGACAAACTACATAAAACACATAATTAAGTAGTGAATTTTGATATGAAACAATTGAAATAGTAATCATGAAAAACTAGCGATGAAATTATTGCTTCCTCAGTGCCCACTAATATCCACAAGAAGAATCAGGACAACAAGTCATTTAAAATATAAAAAAGAAATGTATTTTTTTCTTTTACCGTCATCAATTTTGGTCAGTGATTCCCGGGTTACTGAAACACCAGGGAACATGAAACTTGGTGGCCACTCCCCTAAATAACTAGCCCTACCTAAACCGTTGCATCCAAGATGACAAAATATTTATGGTATGTTAGTCTCAAGAGCCCGCATGAACCTAACCCATACCCACTCATTTGTGATTTGCACACATGAAGTACATGCACGCCAAGACGTGCACAACACACATGCACACACACGCATGCGCACACACACACACACACACACACACACACACACACACACACACACACAGTCGCACACATACAGACAGGCAAGCACACACACACATAAACACATACAGACAGGCAAGCACACACACACACACACACACATGTACAAACACCCACCCACATGAATGCAGACACATAAACACACACACACAGGCACGCATACGCATGTGGGCATGCAAACACATACGCACACACACACACACACACACACACACACACACAAACACAGGCACGCATACGCATGCATGCACACACACACAGACAGACACACACACACACACACACACACACACACACACACACACACACACACACACACACACACTTATAAACAAAAGCAAACTCACATATGCACACACTCATTTACATACACATGAGTTGCAGGAGTAGGAGATGGAGACAAATTGACAAGCGTGATTTATTTTTGCGGAGAGAATATGCAGGACTGAGAGGCGGTCATATTTTGTACCGCTATGCAGTACATCTAGTTTATTGCTGCCGTTACTCATGTTACTCTGTGGGTATTAGCTACAGAGGACCTGACACTTCAAATGCTGTCATATCGCGTCACATTTAAAATTAAACTGTGTTAAGCAGTTGGCAGTCGGCAGGCTGAACAGATCTGCAACATAAGGAGGTTGCTATGTTAACTCCAGCTGCAAAGTCAGCCATCTTCACCAGCTAACACGATAATCCAGTTACTGTACAACATTAGTATGACAGTTACAGGAAGATAATCGCTCAGATTTTCGTTATTAGGCCACTTGAAAATAGGCTATGGCTAGGCTAATCACTGGAGGTATTTTAATATTATGTTTGTTTTGCTAATGGTTAGGCAAGGCCTCCCTGTGGTTTTGATCAACCTAATAATCTTTGAAATGTCAATTGTAAACACTATTGAAATGCGTTGAAACTGACATGCCACCAGAACAGACGTTTTATCGGCTTTGAGGTATAATAAAGTCCCCAGTCTTGTAAATTCACATTATGTAACATCCATAACGTCACATCCATAACGCCACATCCATTAAAGGTTTTAAAAAGTAAGAAAGGGGGCACAATTTGGTCATCACACTTTACATTGATATAAATCAGCTTTGCACAGACACTATGGGCATTGTCGCATCAACACTGTATGTGTAGCATAAACTTTTCCTATAAAACGTTATGGATGTGACATGGCCATGGAACTTGCTGACTTAAAAACAAAAGCCTTACAAATGTAAGGAGTTGTGCTCTTAAAGGTGCCATATGTAATGTCCGGCAAAAAATCAATTCATACTCCACATTCCATAAAAGATGGGGGCAGTATACCTCCAGAAAGTGAGTTGGTCTACCCTAGAGTAACAACCCAGACACGTGTATTGCAGTTTGGCTGGCGGTTATGTTGCCCTTTACCGCCTCCCATGGCCGAAACTGGTATTATGACGCCTGTCGGGCTGTGGATAGTAATTTAGCATGCTAATTCAGGTTGATATCTCTGCAGCACTATACCTTGTCATTTTTTTAATGACATCATCGCCATTATTTCTTCTCATTCTTTTGATGCGTGTAGCTCATTTTTTGGATATTTTTACCTCAATTCTTACACATGGCACCTTTAAAGGCAAGCTGAGCATAGACATTGCTCTACCATTCCCTTGTCAATCTGGAATTTGTCAAATGACACAATTTGTTTGAACATTGGGTCCATTTATCCACTTTTGAAATATGTATAATATTACCATGTAAAAAAAGTTGTTTCTGTATGGTTGCACACCATATTTATGATGTAAAAAGAGTGTCATTCTCCATCAAATTCAATCAGATCAGTTACAAACAATAAAATATAGACCTAAATGAAGATTTTAACAACAGTTCTATTTGCGTATGCACAACTTTTTTTCCATGGTAAGGATGACCTTTGCATGGAATTGCCCAGAAGTAAATTTGAGTTACCATGGATGTGCCATTGCTATAAAGGATGAGCCTGGTTAGAGATAGGATAAGGGCAATGATCATAGTCGGTAACTTGCAGTGATGCTTGTTTTTGTTTTCATTGATGCTTCACTGTTTACCTGTCTCTCTGTCAGTGAGGGAGTGTAATAGCCTGGCGGGCCATCCTATCATTGAAATGTATAGTCTGGAATCGAACCATTCACCTCGCTTAATCCAAGGGGCGGGCAGAGAATTGTCTTTCAAACTGCCTAGGCATGCAATAGGCCAGCGCTAGGAGTGTAAGGCAGTGGCTAAAAATTGCTTGGTTTGAGTGTTAACCCTTAGAACCCGATTGAGGCAAAGTGCGTCAAAAAACACACCCTTTCTTCTCAGTTACATTGCTCCGGAACTGTTCATTGCAGTGAGATGCGTGACAGAGCATTGCGTGACAGAGCAGAAGTGGGGCTTTCCAACGAGACTACACACTTGTCTGTACGATCAAGTATGAAAATGAAAAAAAAATCATTAAAAAAAATTGCAACATATTTACCGTCTATACTTCTTTGCGAACTCGCGAACCCGTGATCACATGGATATGGCAAGCATATCAGATGAAAGAGGGGACACAGGGCTATCCATTGGTACCATGGTTATCGATCCTTCTGGCTTATAAAAACAGACGAAGTGACTGCAAAATAATAACGTCATGTACACAAACCAACGCTGCACAACCCATTACTCGCGAAGCCGTGATCGGATAGATATGCCACGCATGTCAGATGAAAGAGGACACTCAGAGGACACTCAGATACCAAGTACATCCTTCTGGGTCATAAAACAGACGAAGTGACAACAAAATAATAACTTCATATAGCTGGACTTACCCCACGTTTTTGTCTGTTCTTGTGGCAAAGCATGTTTATAATCCAACGCTATCCTGTGTTTCTCTATGGCAAAGCATGTTCATAATCCGGTTTTGAGATCCTAGCAAATTCCTGCATGGCATCCAATTCAAGGCTCACATTGCATCCCAATTTGTTCAACAAAGAAATACCTTTTTTGCCTTTACTTTGTTCATGGCAATCCAGTAAAAAGTTGAGAATCATTATGAGTGCATACACCATAGGCACGCAGGCTAACACACAACCTCGGGTCAAGTCAGGTCAGATCAGTTCGTGTCACAGATATGGAGCGCAGAAAGGTCATTTTTCATCACTAAATTAAAAAATTGCATTTATTTCACACACCACATATTTCTGTAAATTGCTCAGCCCCAGAGTATCCCTCCAACATTGCCCGATTCAGGACAGTCTGCCCTACACACACATGAAATGCATGTAGAGCTATGAGCTTGCTGTGGTGAGATACATGTCGAAATATAATAATTTTTGTAATACGCTTTTTATATTATCAATGCTAGTACGAATACATGAAATGATGGCAGAGCTGGATAGCCTAGACTCTGCTGAAAAAGACAATACATAATATGTATGTGTGGAACTCACAATGACCAGAATAAATCCTTATGAATAAAGGTAGTGAAAATGCCCTAAAAACAGCTTAGGGTTCTAAGGGTTAATCTAGCAGCCACACTGTTATAGGATGGGCTAGTGGCCAGAGGGGAACTTGGGCAAGGGAAGTATGTGTGTGTGTGTGTGTGTGTGTGTGTGTGTGTGTGTGTGTGTGTGTGTGTGTGTGTGTGTGTGTGCGCGCGTGGCGTGTGTGTGTGTCTGCATGAATGTGTATCAGTGTGTGTGTGTGTGGGGGGGGAGCTTTACATTATAATATGCTGCCCAACAAGATCAGCCAACACTGCCTGATTTTGGAAGCTGACTTTCTTTTAGAAGGAGAGAGAGAAGAGAGAGAGAGAGAGAGAGTTTGGACAGTTGAAAACATGAGAAAAAACTACTGGGACAAATCATAGGTACGTAGATGCAGCAGGCAGGGATGAAAGGGTTAAAAGAAAACACTTAGCAGTCCCAGGTACAGCTCGTCAGTCCAACCCCTCCGAACCTCTATAGTAATTTGCTTTTTTATTTATGTTCTTGTCCTTTCCTCCTCTCTCTTTTGTTACTATTTCTTCTTCTACCCCTCAGTTGTGAAATCTGCATATTCTCTCTTTCACTCGCTTCTCTCTCTTTTGCTCTTTCTCTCTCTCTCTCTCACTCTCTCTTTCTCACTGTCTCTCATGGCTCTACCACGTAGAAACAGACACACGCACGCTCACGCAGAATCTTGCGCGGCAGGCAGACACGCGCACGCTCGCTCACACACGCTTTCTCTCACACACGCACTCACGCTCTCTCTCTCTCTCTGCCTCCCTCTCTCTCTCACTCTCTTTCTCACTCACACACATTCACACACACACACACACACACACACACACACACACACACACATACACACGCACACACACACCCTTTCTGAAGGTGCTGGTAGCAGCAGCGGCAGCAGCAGCAGCACTGGCAAGCAATAGCAAAGGCAGCTTATCAGCACTAGCGGTAGCAGCGTTAGCGTGGAGGAGAGGAGAAGAGACATTTCAATCGGGGGATGCTGTGCCGTCGATGAAAAGGAGGGGGAAAAAAGCAGCTGCCGTCCTTCCTGATTATTCCTCCCTCTTTGGATTTGCCCGAGACGAGAGACGGATCTGTAATCTTTCCACTTGCCGTGCATTAGATATTTTTCTCCTTCTCCTCCGGCTGCTCTCTCTATCTCTCTTTTTTTCTCTCTCTCTTGCGCTCGGTGGGCTCTCTTTCTGCTGCCATCCCCCGGCTTGCGTATCGTCGTTTGTCTAGAACGGAGGTTGCCTGGCGATCGGAGGAGGAGGAGGAGGAGGTGGGGGGAGAAATCGACACACAGGCTTCTCTGTCGACAGCGGTGTGTGCCGGAGTGCCTGCTTGGAGGTCACAGGAGAGACCGCCGCCTCCTTTTCTCTTTTTTACCCTCTTGATATATTTTTTTGTATTTTTGGCTGGAGGGGGGTGCTTTTGTCTCCCCGTGCACCCGTAGCTGAATTGAGCCATTGTTGGAAGGGCAGGCCTCGCTGTCTTTCTCCTCTCTCTCCCTCTCTCCCTTTCTCTCTCTCTCTCTCTCTCTCCCTCCTCACTCTAACCTCTCCCTCATTCTCCAATTCGCATCCAACCTCCCTCTCTCCTCATCACCAGGTTTTCCATTTCCCTCTCCCATCCCTCCCCCTGTATATCCATCCTTTCGTTGAAAGGAGAGGGGGGAAAAAAAACCTTTTTCTCCGTAACTGGAAAGCTGCTCGCGGAAGCTTTTTCCTGGATCATCTTTAACCTTCCCTCCCAGCTCTCTCCCAGTCCCTTCCCTCTCTCCCTCTCTCTACCTCCATCCGTCCTTCCTCCCCACCCCCTGTAACGCTGTAGTGGAGCGTTATGAGCGCACGGTGGCGTATGAATGGGGCACCTGGCTGCGGTCGCGCAGGGCTGAGCTCCAGTGAAGGGTGATGCCTGCGGGGAGTGCCGGCTTCTCTCCCCCGAGCACACAGCAGCAGCAGCGGCGCCGGTGCAGGAGACCCCCACCCCGGCCAGCGCCTCCCCCATCCGATCCCGGTCCTGCCTCCAGCGCCGTCACCACTGCCCCCTGAGCCCAGGCTCTGAGGCGGCAGCCAGGCGGGCAGGCGGGCATTTGCTTGTTCTGTTTGTGTGTCTGAGTGTGTCTGTGTGTGTCTGTGTTTGTGTCCGCAGACGTGTGTGTGAGTGTGTGTGTGTGTGTGTGTGAGTGTGTGTGTGTGTGTGTGTGTGTGTGTGTGTGTGTGTGTGTGTGTGTGTGTGTGTGTGAGTGTGTGTGTGTGTGTGTTTGTGTGTAAGTGTGTGTATGTGTGCGTGCGTCGCGCTGGCTCACGCCATGTCTTTGGCCTGCTGATCCCTCACCCGGGGCACCCCCTGCCAATGTGCGGGAGGGACTGAGCCTGAGGTAGCCCCCTCCCCCCTCCTTCTCCTCTCCTCCCTTTACCTTTCCTTCCCTCCTCCCTCCTCCTCCCCTCTCCCACCTCTAACTGCCCCGCGCTTGGCACCCTCCTGCCCCCACCTACCAACCCTCTGGCCTCGCCATGAAGAAGACCCGGAGCACCAACCTGCGCCGGGCCTGGCCTAGCGCCGAGTTCGCTGAGCGCCCCCCCGAGAGGACGCGCTCTCGCAGTGAGAAGGACTACCGCCACCACAAGCACTTCCCCCCGCCGCCTCCCCCCCCTCACATATCCCCCTCGCCACGGGGCTACATGACACCAGGTGGGTCTCCTCCTCCCCATGCGCACCACGAACAGGACAGACAAGCCTAACGAGTAGTGTGCTGTCATATGCTAGTTAAGGATTCTTGTCTGTTTGTCATTGCTTTTAAGTCCTTTCTGCTTGTTTGGTGATGGCAGATTATGTAAAAAGAGGTGAGAGGTGACGTAAGGTAGACTACTCATCTGTCTTTGGGTGTTTGATGAATGTGTGATGTATGCGACCACTTTCAGAGCATAGCAAAGTACAGTGAGATACGAGGAAAAAACACGAGGGAAGAAGCAGGCAGGCATCCTCCATTTTGGTCCCCAGCAAGGGTAGCACAGCAGAGCAGTTGCAACGTTTCAAATGCGAATGTAAGCAGCTCGACTCCTCTGAGGCTTGCACATGCAAGAAACTGTGAGCAAGCGGAAAGTGCTAGAGAATTGCGAATTAGTTTGAAACAGCGTGTTTCTCTGGTCTTGCTTTTCTGTGAGAATGGTCAGTTATGACAGAGATGGAGGCCAAGGCTGGCATGGATGATAAGGATCTGCGGATGTTTAAATGGCGAGGTGTCGAGCCGTGATGATGAACATCTCTCTCTCTGTCTGTCTCTCTCTCACACTCACACACACATGCGCACACACAAGTAAACTCACATAGCCAGTGAGAGAACACAATGAAAGAGAGTCATGGACGGACTGGGGAAGTAGGCTAGCAGGTGTCATGAGGGTTCTCATAGGAAAGCAACATTTGAAATCAGATTTGACCTGTTTCTCCTAAAACCCCCTTAGATCACCTGTGTGTCAATTTCTCCCTCCACCTCTTCCTCCTCCTCCGATTGCCAGGCAACCTCCGTTCTAGACAAACGACGACACGCAAGCCGGGGGATGACATAAAGAGTAATAAGAATAGATTGAGTAAGAAAAAGGGTATTTTGAGTTGAACTTAAATTTGACTTTCCACTACAAGGGGGAAAGCAATAGCTTCGATTGAATGTACAGTAATTAGATGGAAATGCACCTGCGTAAGTAAAGACCTTAATAAAATTAAATCTTCAAGGAAACATGAATAAAAGCCATAACAAAGGTTTGGACTGAGAGTTATTATCTGTATCAGCAGGGTCGGTCGGGAAACCAAAAATTCCCATGTTTTGGTAATTCCAGTACTGACAGAACTATCTTGAGTAGATTCATTAGAACTGTTTTCAATGGCCAGACTGAGCTTGGGTTAGCAAGCCAGGACATATGCCGTGTAACACCACATTTTCTTAAATTGCACCTTAATTCATTCTGACATGAATATTTCCAACAAGTAATGTGAACTAGTTAGCTCTCTGCTGAAAATAAAACAGCTTGACCACCTAGACCAGCAAAACTCTTGCGAAAGCATACCTTCAGCTGGCTTACCCAGTTTACAATGGTCATTTTAGCTGGTTTTGCTGGTCTTACATTGCTGGTTTAACTGGCCATGCCAGCTTATGTTGGTCATTCTAGCTAACCAGTATGACCATCTTACACCAACAATGTCAACGCCCAACCAGCTACACTAGCAAAATCAGCAATATCTGGTTTATAACACACAGTTAAATAAACATAATCCTTCGAAACCATTGTGTTCAGAAACAAGATAAATCTCATCTGAATTTAAAACAAATGTGTAAAATGTAACTTTCCCCCAATGGTACGCTGCTAGCATGATTCCCTCCCCTCATGACAACGGCATAGGGACGGTAACCTACATGTCAAATGAATCTATATTTGTGTCTATACAGTGATTTTTTACAGGGACTTTTTCGACTAGTCAATCATGTATAGATTAATAACCAATCAGATTGTCTGATTTTCTCACCTGACGCAACACGGCTCCCACGTTTGTCCCACAAACAAATCAAGTTGCTATGCTATTAGCAGTGGCTCTGATGGTGTGTGTTCATAGATATCAGTCACAGTTGGGCTACAATTTTAACTAACAGTTTTTTTTTTATATTACCTTGCCTACTCTCTTATATGTCCATATTTATTTTATGCTGGTATCTAGACTTATTCTTGCACTGTTGGACTTACTCATTTGCACCATCACCATGACACTCACTCTCACAGAGCACCTTACCTTATGCACAGAGAATCACAGGCTCAGTCCCTGCCGCAGTCATTGCAAGCATCTCATGCTAAATCACCCACTATGTGGTACTGTTTTAGACTTGATTTAGATTTAGTGTTATTTCGTATAATTTGTATTTTAGTATATTCTTTATGCTCTACTGTCCTTATTGCTTGTTGTGTTTTTTATATTATATACTTTTAATTACTTTTTCTGCTGTTAGTGAATGTTGTGTGTGATGTCTGTATGCTACTGAGACCTTGGATTTCCCCTTGGGGATCAATAAAGTATCTATCTATCTAACTGCAGCAGATCAAGTTAAAAGGAAATACTGAAACAGAAGTTGTATTTTCTTGCTGTTGCTGATCTGTGTAAGAATATCAACTGTTAACATTGAAATAATCTTATGTAAAAACATTTGGAGCACTCTGGCATTAACTTATTCCTTTAAACTCTCATGTTGCGTTAGCACTACTGGAACAACAATACATTTCTCAGGAAGCTTGAAGACATGGCTAATATAAACAGTTATGTTAGGCAGTTCCCCTGCTAAATTCGTCAGTAGTTATAAACTTGCAGTGAAGTAAACCTTGTGTTAGTGTGTGAAATACCATAGCTAGCATGCTAATCATTCCTTGAAATAAACTGCTTCACTTCAACAATCATGTAACATCATTAACTTTACATTGATGACGTTTAGACAAGGACAGATAAGGAGACAGTAGAAATGTTAACATGACGCAATGCAATTAATATTTAGGAAGACAGCAGCATGTCATCTGTGTGGGAGAAACTATTTGGATTGTAAGCCTAAAGTAAATGCTCTGTTAGTGGTACACCTTCACATTTTGTATGTTTTAACTTGAGTAGTCTAATGTTAAAACAAGTCAGTAACCATAAATAATCACTAAACATTGGTTCTCTGGTATGTTAGGTTTAACCATACCACTGCAAAACCTGTAGGACATTAGCCAACAGTAGGCTAATACAGTGGGTTTGATATTGGCATATTTTTATAAAACATTGTGCTGGTAAGGGTGTTTTTTCTGCTCTTAAAGTGAAATCATGGGGTTCCGTATTTTTCGCAAAATGCGCCATGTAATTAGCCTGCTGGGAGAGTAGTAGGCCAGTTTTTGGTCATTTCACTACCCAAGCATGTTGCACAAAACCTCTAACTGGTGTACAGAGACAGACACATGCACTCACACACACACACACACACACACACACACACACACACACACACACACACAACCACATGCAATCATGCAAACCGAGTCTCATTGTCCACCCTCAATAGGCCCAAATGAGGCAGGTGATCTGGCTTTCAGCAACTTTCCAGTGCCCTGTGCAAGGCACATGGATGGGAGACACTGGCCTCTTCTGTTTGCCTGTGTGAACAAGAAATTTAAACTTGTCACTGAATGGAACCCGCTCTATCTTTAGTTAACTTGTGTTGAGTGGGGTCTGGCAAGTATGCTAACTGGAAAAAGTTACTGTAAGTAACACCGGGCTCAAGAATTTGAGCTCTGCTTTTAAAGAGGTCCAAAAGATAAACAATGGTGTATCGGGTTTTTCCACTCAGGTTAACTAAGGTAGTTTAAAGCGATCCAATGATGGCCGTCCAACTAATAAGGCACTCACAGACGCAAGGTTCAACAGAATGCAGTTGAGTTTGTTTACTCATGAACGACAGGAATTGAGGGAGAATAGTGAGGGCTGATCATTGATCTCAAGCTTTGATTTCTCTTTGGGCAGTGAAAACATTCTGAGAGGTGGGAGGACTGTGGGAGAAATGGGTCAGACGTGGCCGATGCAGATGGATGCCAACTGAATGGATCGTGTTGGACCGCTGTGAATGTGGTGCTGTTTGGTTTAAAAGAATTGCAAATAACATTGTAGCTTAAGCATGTTTTACTATTTTGTTGAAAACTTTTTTTCCCAGCATCAAATTCAGTTTGATGGTATCATCTGACAAAGCTGCCCTTTCCACTTGTCATCCAGGTTCACTACATAGTTTTGTGCAAACACCACAACCAGTGTGATATTGTCAAATATATGTGATATTGTCAATTATATATATAATTTAGCGAGATAGTTACCTTTTCGTTTCACAGTTGTTACCTCTACCTTTTTACCAGGATTTCACAAAAAAGACCAGCCTGATTTCTTGTGAAATTTGCTGAAAATTGCCTGAGGAAAGCACATTACATTTTGGAGCAGATCTGACTCGCAGGATGCCTAAATGTTTTTTACTTTAACTTTCTATATAAAACCCTAAAACACTTTTGTTTAAAGAAACAACATATTGATTGAGCACATCTCGTCCATGCATGTACCATTACGATACCAGTTCTGAGAAGTAGACCAGCTAGTATGTCTTTACAATAATCATGAAAAATAATCAGAACATCTTAGTGTACTGATTACAGTTACTGGGTAATTGCTTTAGCCTGGCTAGCGCCACCACTTCTCAATGAGACGTGGTCTGGGAACCAAATGTTAATTTTCTCGTATTTGAAAAAAATGCCCAGATCCGTTTATTGGGTGCCACGGATGTCTATCAAATGCGTCTGTGCATAGCTCATCATCGTCTTGCTTTCCCCCTTGTTCTGTGATGTCAGGCGAAAATTTGCTCTATGGTCTCCAGGCTGCCTTAGCAGCGTGAATCAAATCGCGCGCAAGGCAGCATGGGAACACCCAGTCTATAATTGCTTTGTAATGAAACACAATTCTGAAAAAAATCGCTATTCACAATGTACAACTTTGTGCAAACTAGGCTACTGTTTTTGTGAGTAACTAAAGTAAATACAGCCTCAAATATGGACTTTCATTTTGTAATATATATGTATTTGTAAGGGTAAAGACCAGATGTGTATAGCTGTAACTGCAAATAGTAGCGAACTATGGACATAAGACGTAGGTAACAACAGCTAATGTGTAAAAAGTAATTAAATGTTATAAGCCGCTGTTACAGGCTGATTAAAGATACATGAATGTAGGCACTCAATGACCAGGGGAAAATATAATTTATACATTCCTTCCTTCCTCCTTTGTAATGCTTCCTTCATGTGCTCCTTGAACGTCCAAATTTCCTAGTTGAGCATTTTCTCTTCCTATGTGTTGATGTGGTTTTAAGTTGGAATGAGGAAACAACATAAATGTCCCAAACAGTGTGTGTTGCTCAGAACATTTAAAGAACACTGCCGGTGCTGTTTCCACTATGTGCGTGACAATGAAGTACAAATGAAATGTATCCAGTGAGCCATGACATGAATTATTTTAAACATTTAGATTTCCTCAAAAGAATGGTCTCTAGGCACTTACAATATGGGATATGGGGACAAGCAGGTTGTAGATACTGTAGTGATGACCCCAACTGAGGACAAAAATGTCCCCAACTCAGCAATTCAGGTATCATTGACAAAATCAAGTTTCCAACTGGTAATTAAAGAAGCACTATGCAACAATTTTAGCAAAAATTACCTTAATTATGCAGGTTGAGAGTCGTTCTGATGGTTCTACAACACTTTCTGGGTCGTTTGGTGGGTGCTTCGTCTCCCCCTATTGCTTGTCCGCGGAAAAACTGAATATGTAACTTTCTGGACCCGGTCCGGGTAAATCCGGATGTGACTCAGCGGAAGCATTCAATCGTGCCTCGAAAAGGTAGTCAGATTGTAGTTTCGGAGAAGACTGCAAAACGGACGCCAACGCCGGCTTTGTTGCTGTTGAAATTGTAAGTAGCCTACCCTTGGGTGAACTTCGTCTTTGTAATGTGGTTTGATAGTCTCTTGAACAATGTGTTTGCTCGACCGTTTTATTGTGAGCCCTGTATGTGTTTAGCTTGGTTTCTTGATGGCTAGCTCGCTAGCTAGTGGGGGTTTAGCGTAGCAGTCACTTGCTACCGAAGCTGCAGGGGGAGCTGTGGAGTGAAAAATGCGAGCCCAAATCCAGTGAACACCCAAAAACAGCAAAGGAATAACTAGACCTGCATAGTCTTTCTTTAAGACTTTGAGCATTCTTGTGCTCAGAATTCGGAACTAAGTCCGATAGCACAGGCCGCATAAGTCTATGTCCTAGCCCCGCCATTTGATGAGTCAATGACAGACTTACCCTACATGAGATATGAGTTGCACTAAAAACACACCATATATAAGTTGAGTGTGACAGTGCAGTGGCTACAAATTTAAAACAGTCTGTTTTCATAATTATCCACATAATATTTTCAGTCGAACTGCAGATAACTGACATGGGCTCCACTGTATTTCAATTTGCGATCATGCCATTTCCCAAGCAATGCTGATTGATTTAATACATTGAAGCATTTACGAAAGTGGAGAGTGGTGTGGGTGGCAGTGGTGTGATGTGGTCCGATGTAGTCTACAGTCTCCTGGTTTCTACTCTGCGTCAGTCGGCCAGCGTTAAATATGATCTGAGACATCAGATATGGTCTGATGTAGTCTGATGTGGATCAGGCCTCTGGTGATGGCGAGGGAGCTCAGTGCTGTCCCAGCTGCAGCACAGTGCAGGCACAGCAGAGGCTTGGGATGGAGAAATGAGGCCATGGAGGAGTGGTGCAGTGATAGCCAAGGCCTCTGTAGTAACGTGCATAGAGAAGGGAGGGAGAGAGATGGAGGGAGAGAGTGAGGGAGGGAGGGAGGGAGAAAGGGGGAGAGAGTGTGAGGGAGGGAGGGAGGCTGTGCGTGAGTAAAACCACAGTCCCCGCCTCCAGTCAGCTGTTAGAGTTGTAGAAATCACCCAGCTGCTATGATGAAGCCTGTGGGAGTGGGATAGCTCTTTCTCTCTCTCTTTCAGTGCCTGTCCTGGCCCCCTACACACACACAAACACACACACACACAGTCCCTTTTGCACACACATGCAACTAACACACACTCTCATCCATGCGCACACAATCTCTCACACATGGTCCCTTTGTACCTTTCATCTGCTCACTCAACACACACACTCACTTTCTCTCCTTCTCTCCCAACCACACACACACACACACACACACACACACACACACACACACACACACACACACACACACACTCGCACAAGCACACACACTTACACACTCTACACACTGATGCTAAAAATATTCACCCACATTCTGGACATCCCAGATGCTGACATCACTAACCCCACTCACATCAGGATTTAAAACGGATGATTGAAAAGAGAGAGAGAGGAAGGAGAAGAGCCAGGGAAATGGGGCTGCACACAGCCTTGTGCTGGCTATGGTAACAGAAAGACCTGATAGCCCCTCCACTGAGACCACCCAGACGGCCATCTTTGAACGCTGCACACAATCTGTCTCTGCAGTGAGATGTTTGGCTCTGAGTTGTTGCTATTTTGGAGTGTTCATTGACAGCAGTCACTACTGTATCATGGCATGGCCTTTTTCCAACCTGACGTTAGGTAGCACTATTTAATGCATGCATATGCTTGAGTCTTTTTTTCCCTGTTTTTCAGCAGCCTCATCACAGTCTTTTAGATTGTGTTCAATCAGTCTATATCTCTTTCCCTCTCTCTTTCTCCTTGTTATTTCTTCTCTCTCTCTCTCTCTCTCTCTCTCTCTCTCTCTCTCTCTCTCTCTCTCTCTCCTCTCTCTCTGTCCCTGCTGCTGTTACTGCTGCTGCTGTATTGAGGTCAGCCTGTGTGCTGCCGAGTGAGTCCACCTTCCCTCTGACGGGGGAACCCAGATTCGTCTCTGTGTCGCACTTGCAGCCAAACTTATCAGCAGTCAGCATCCCTGGCCACTCATATCTATAAATCACACCTACTACATGCCCACGGTGCTTTTTTTCAGTGTTTTTTTCTGGTCTGTACTAGCTGGTAGCTGTGTGTTTGCTGTATGTTTTTAAGTTTTAATTACACTAAATATTTCAGTTGTCGTATCAAAGTAAAAAGAATATATATCATGCTTGGTCGTCTGTATGTTCTCCTCCTATAGGAAAAGATTAGAACAGGAATGGAGGTGTTACTGTACCATCAATCATCAAGCCAAATGTTGAGGCTGCAGCAGGGTTCAGCTTTATCAAGACACCTAAAAGTCTGGGACAGATACAAACTGTTTACATTGTAGTGGTTTTCAGTGAATGAATAGAGTAATTTTGCTTCAGAAAGTAACGGTTATGTGGATATGCAGTTAATTCTGTGGTTAAGTACTTTTGTTGTTCACTGTTGGAGATGTATCGAAACAGGACTTGATGGTCATGTGCTTCCTGCTGTCTTGAGCGCTAGTCAGGTTTTAGCATCTTGTCTCACATTCAT
>NC_063189.1:36803350-36872103 GCF_017589495.1 Alosa alosa
GAATATCTCGTTTCTCCGTTTTATAGTCATACAGAGAGAGAGAGAGAGAGGGGGCGGGGGGGGAAGAGAAAGAGAGAGCGAGAAAGAGAGAGAGAGAGAGAGAGGACACAGGATATATTGTATGGATGAATAGATACAGAGGGGTGGGGTCTTTATGGAGTAGGACATAAGCGCAAAGCTGCAGGGTTGCCATCTGGGACATATGACGTAACGTGTGTGTACGTATGTGTGTGTGTGTGTGTGAGAGAGATGGGGCTGGGGGTTGCGGTAGAATCAGTCTCTGTGACATGTCTGCCATGATTTTCTCGCTGGAGGAAAAGTAGTCATTTCATTTTTTTGACTCTGGTGCCCCTGAATGGGAATGGCAGCATTTGCTTAGCTCTCAGTCCACACTGAGTAGCCCTGTGATGGGAACGGGCGGGTCGGACGGGTCAAGATGGGCTTGTCTCTCTGCCCCAAATAGTGGTACTGGAAAGAGTAGCATTCAGCCTGCACAAGCAAACGTTTTTCCTGGGTTGTTGTCATGGAGACTGATCCTTTGTGTCCCATCTCAAAAAAGGAAAAAAAGAAAAGCATGAAAAAAAAGAAAAAAGGAGGTCATCTCTCCTCAGTGGGCATGAGAGAGGAGAGGAGACTGAGTCTGGACCGGGATGGGTGTTTGTGGTGTAGTAGGAAACAGGCCTCTATAAATCTTTACCTCCACCTCATTGATGGACACTTGGGCCCTTCAGCAGCGGACAAAGCAGAAATGGCCAACAAATCACTCCCCAACCCCCGTCACACTGTGAGCAGGACACCTTATCTGCACACCAATTACGCTTGCACCCGTTACGCTTCACACTCACTCGCTTTCACCACAGTGTTTACCACTCACATCACCAAGGTGACCGGCAGGGCCTCCCCTTGTCCTTCTCCTCCCCCTCCCCTCTCCCCTCACCCCTCTCTCCGCTACCTTATGTCACACGGCATGGTTGGGTTGCGTCTCTGGAGGCACTGATGAAGCAGGTTCGGTTGGGTGGTTGGGTGATTAGGCTCTCATGCAAGCGGTGTCAAATGAAATGTGGCATTTATGAAAACCACACAGCACAGATGCTGATGCAAATGCTAGCCCAGCCAGCTAAGTGTGTGTGTGTGTGTGTGCTCGCCTGCTCGCAGATTTACAGAATTAGTCAGTCGGTCTTCGACGGCATAGAATGTGGAGTAAACGAGCAGAGGAGATCATGAAAGATTTTGTTGAGAAAGAGAAGAAGAAAGGAGCCAGAAATGATAACAAAACAAATATCTGCTACTTTTTAATTTCTCATTTTGTTTTCCCATCCTCCTCCCTTTTGTGTTGTCCGCAGTGAGCCTGGCTGCTTCCTACCACCATCTAGTGTTACCTCACGTGAAACAACACCTTCAACCTGAATTTAATTAGGATGACATCATTCACACACTCAAATGCACCAGCTAAATATAAGTGCCAATTCAGAATGTCTCTACGTTCTCTCTAGGCGTCAGTTCTGCACAAATCTCACTCTTGTTCTCTCATCTCGTATTCTCTCTCAATCTCTTGTGTTCTTTAGTCTGTCTCTCACACACTATCTTTTCTTTCTTTACCCCTGCAATTAGCATTTCTAGCTTAGCTTTGAATTCTGTGGATTGTTTGTCCTCTTGCGTTTGCCTTGTGCAGAATAGATGGGCATTTCCAAGGGTGGTATCCAGGACCAAGTGAAGAGATGAGATCCTATCTATCAATCAAAGGAGGTCAATTGTCACGGTAGTGCTCGGGGCGTGTTAGCTGCAGTGTCCTGGTGGTTGTTGTGACAGTTTAGAGGGTCATTATTCATTGTGATTCAAAATGAGTTCAAAGGCCAACAGCTTGCTGCTTGATGGAAGGCGAGAGGCTGTATCATAACTGCACATAAAGATGCAACATGATTGTCAAATAAAGTGAGTGAATTAGCAAAACATTAAGTGGAATGAAGAGATGTTTTTACATTCCCAGACAAGGATTTTTATCTTGAATTAATAAGTTTCTGGTAGTAATAGACTAAAAGGTTTGTTGTATATCCTACTGTGAATGTGGTGGTTGTACACTGCCAAGATGTGAAGCAGTACCTGTGAGCTATGTAGTTTTGAGACCTGTTTGATTAGTAAATGAGGATGAGACTACAGTGATCACTAGGTTCCAAGCATGATGCACAGATTGATCCAAGTAGAGAAAGGTTAAATGACTTAAGCACCATGACCTTTTGATTTAAAAAAATATATATTTTGTAACAATTGAAAGACAGAAAGAATATGTGAAACAGAGAAATAGATACAAGCATGTTGTAGAAATCTCATGGCTGATTTGATTGAAACTGGATAATAGTATGCCACTATGAATGAACATAAATTCTATCATAAGATTGACCATTCACAGGCATGCATAGGTTGCCTAATTTTGATTGTCCATTGGCAGAAATTAGTTTGAGGGAGCTGAATGGAACTTTACCAGATTTTTTCTTTGAGCATTATTCACTGGCTGGCACCAAACCACAAATGCATTGTAATGAGCAGGGCTAATGTTTCTCCCAGGGGGCAGCTTGGCATAAAAAAATACGATTTCACAATTTTTGCTGAATAATTGCTTTGACCCTACCCTTTGGGATTGCTAGGGGCACAAACCTTATATTCTATATCAGACAAGTGGGCCTGAAAGAATACCAAATGTGGGTTGGTGAAGTTTACTATATTATATATACAACCAAAAATGCATGAACAAGAACAGGAAGAGGAGAAAGTGGGAGAAGAACATGCTTCAGCGGTCATTATGAGACTGTGACATTGTTCACCCAGGGTTGATATCATCCTCTAGTGTGGTGCATGTTTTGAAGGCATTTGGCTTACATTTTCAGAGGTTTATAAATCAGATTAATCTGTATTGATCCAGATTGAGTACCACATAATGAATTTACTGAATTTTTGCTGAGCGTACTTGAAGAAGCATGCAGACAAGCGCGTTGTTCGCGCTACCATAAAAATCAGTATGCAAAATGTGCAGTGGTCAGTGGTCTGACTGGAAAAAGATCCTAATTTAATGTGTTAGGGCTGTGCTAAAAAATATCAATATGCCATACAGTACGTATTAATACAGATGCAGACTATAGGCGTAACAGACAACAGAGAAGTTCATTTTAAGTTAATAGCTGTCATATTTTAGAAAGACTTATTGTACTGTGGGCCTCGATTTAAGTGTTTTTAAGTTGTGAAGACTTTGCCTTTGCTGTTTAATATAAAATTATAAAGACAGCTTTTAGAGTGAAGTCTGTTTTAGACATGGCCATTCCTCAGAGTCAACATGTATTGCACCCTTTACTCAGCCGAATGGGGTGTGAGGCCCTCAGGCCTCGTGCCTGCCTACAGCCGAATCACAGTCGTGGGGATATCCTTACCTAATGCCACTCTCACTCATGCCATATTGCTTAAGTAATCAATACTGAGTGCTTTTGTGGTATTTCTTAAGGTCAGAGAGCTTGGGAAGCTACATGGCAAATATCATATGAACATTACATCTACTCAGCTCACAAATTCAGGGACATCATTGTTCCTATTAAGTCTCAGTGGGATGCAGTGACAGTTTAAGACTATACTGACTGCTTGATTTTCCTGTTCCATAAAGGTTAAGATGACTATTTTGTGACTATGAAAGTTTCTTGGGAACACACTTAATGGTCATTTACACACATACACGTGTACTCACACAGTCACATACAGAGCGAGTGTGAGTGAGTGTGATTGTCCTATTCTATCACCATAAGTGTTTTTCATGACACTCATATAGTAAGTAAAAACTACACTGTTGTTTACGTTATATAGTCTGCTTAATTTCCCTTATGCTTTCAGATGGTCACAAAAGGCCTGTCATCTGTCCTTTTCATAAGTACTGACCCTCTTCAATTGCACTGGTTTCTACTTGGATGTTAAACCTTGAAAGCACTACGTCATGTAATTTCAAAGATGCTTTCAAATTCCTTGAACAGAGGCAAACATTCTGTAACTTCTGTCCAGCTCCCCTGTTTCATACTACCTCCTCAAACTGCAGTGTTCACAGACAGCAACACAAACGCAAATGATGGCTTTGAAGGCTAAAGGGATGAACCATTACCTGTATAATGAACAAAATCCCCCCTGACCATTCCACTAAAGAGAACTCTTGTGTGCCAGTTGGTATAGGAACTGTGCAGTACGGGTTTAACCTTCTTGCTCAGGTGTTTGTGGAGTGGGGCCATTTATGAAAGCTGAAGATAGGACTGTGTGAAGTGAAGTTCTTTGGAATTTTGTGCCATAAATACACAATTGAAGTTTTGATTCTATCACACAACTTTGTTTTAAAGCTTTAGGACATCCTACACATACAGTATGTGTCAGGAATGAGATTAAATGAAGGTTGCAGGCATAGAAAGTAGATTTGAGGTGAACCTATATCAGGAATAAGTGTAGTAGTTTTGTAATTATTAATGTGTTTCTTTTTAGGCTTTGCCAAGTGCATCACAGTATGTGTATGTGTTAGTGCATGTGTATTACTGTATGTACCACCTATTCCCATACTCAGCACTGACCCATATGGATGTTGATTACAGTAAAAATGAAGCCTGAACTCCGTAGGGCCTTTTGTTTCTCCATACGTAGGCAAAAAAAGATCACTCTCTCTCTCTGACTTTCTTTTCTGCCCCCCTCATCTCTCTATCACTCTCTCTCCCAGCCACCCCAGCCCAAACTCCTCTGTGATTGTGTCTGTAGACCCATTTAGAGAGCTCATCCTAGTTAAGTTGCCTTTTGATTAGCTGACAGCCCAGAGAGACGTGTGCCTGCGTGTGCGTGGCGCGGGTGGTGGGCGGCTGAATGTGGGACAGGACGGCGTTTTGGAATTGGGGCTGAGACGAGGCTCAAACACCAGCCAGACGCCGCTGCCACACTTCAGAGTCTCGGCGTCACACTGAACCGAGCGTGAACCCAAGGCAGGAGACAGAGAGAGAGAGAGAGAGAGAGAAGAGAGGGACCGAGTATGGGGAGAAAGGGAGAGATAACGTTTGAAGAGAGCGAGGAGGGAGGTGGGGAGGGAGGGAAGGAGCTGGGGTGGAGGGAGACAGAGATAAGGCACTCATTGTGTTCAGGAATCAGGAGCGGTGCGGCGTCGGCGGTCGACGGCGACGACAGCGCGCCTTGCAAGCATCAGGGCTGCCAAAGTAGAGTGCTCCGCTGCGTTTGGGGTGCCATTTCATGCTAATGACAGCAGGACGCCTTGCCCGAAAATTGCCCTTGCATCTTTCCCATCATGCAGCACATACGCATATAGGCATGCGCACTCACACCGACACACACACACACACATGCTCTCTCTCACACACACACACACACACACACACACACACACACACACACACACACACACACACACACAAATTCACACATGCTCACACACACACACACACACACACATGCTCACACACACTCACACACACACACACACACACACACACACACACACACACACACACACACACACACACACAATAGAACAAAAAAAGCTGTCGTAATAAATCCCAGGGTAAGTCATGTATTTGTACAGTATAGTAATTTGCTTTGTGAAAGGGAATATCTGCCTGTATAGTCCTGACGCACTGACTGCGGTAGAAAGGACACATCTGGGAAGGTGCAGAGTGGTTGTCGGTGCGTGGCTGTAGCTCTTACAAGCCATTCTGACTGTGTGATGAGTGCTTTGTGAAGCTAGCTGTTGCAGGTCATGGGGAGTCTATGTTAACTGAGTCTCGGAGGCTGTTTTCTTATCAGCCGGTAGCCGCACAGTCTGTGCGATTCCGTCTGTCTGTTTACAGTGGCTTTGTCAACTGTTGCATCAGAGACTGGGCGCCAACCATGAGTGTGTTGCTGTTTTAGAAAAGGGAGATGTGTGTGTGTGTGCGTGCTTGTGCCTGCTTGTGGGTGTTGTAGGTTGTAAGAAGCTAACTGAAATCAGCTAACCCCCACTGGGTGTGGATGTTTCACCTCTGTTGTCTAACTCGGAGGCTCTCTCTCTTTCTCTCTCTCCCCCCCTCTCTCTCTCTCTCTCTGCCGTAGCTCTCCCTTCCCTCTGTTTCTCTCGTTTATTTATTTGCTTCAAGCTCACCCTCATTTCTCACTTTAGTCCATCTCCATGGTGTTCTGTTCTATTTGCTTTTCATTTTCCACATTTCTCCTTAGCGGTCATTCTCCTCTCTTCTCTCCGCCTTTATTCTCTCCCTCCTGTCTTCACTCTCCTCCTCCTCCTCCTCTCTTTCTCTCTCTCCTTCCCTCCCCCTCCCCTCCCTCCTTCTTGTTCTTCTGTTCTCCTCCTGTCATCCTCTCCACTGCTTGCCAGATGACGTCACCTCTTTAGTGCTAACAATGCTAGCAGCAGCTAGCACAAAGGCAGGCGCTAGCTTGGCGGAGGGGTGCCGACGGACAGGTCATAAACACAGCCGTCGCCATCGCCGTTGACAAACGCGCACACCTGATGCATACAGAAACTGTGTGCGCTCTATTTTTAGCCCGATCCATGTAGCCCTGACTCAGATTCATCACTCGTTTACCGTTTTTATGTTTCCTCTCTCCCTTGTCCTTTCCTTCTCCCTCCATTCATGTCTTCCCATCTCTCTCTCTCTTTCTCTTTCTCTCCCTCTCTCTCTCTGGTTCCCTCTCTGTCCTAGTCACAATAATTAGGATGAACCTGCGCTGTCATTCTCATGGCTTGAACCATAGAACCATAGGGGTTTAAGGGCTCTGTCCTTCTAGATAACAAAAGGAGACCCCATCAGCCCCACCCCACAACACGCTAAACACACACGCATACGCATGCACACCGACATGCCGCGCCTTGCATGCATTACATGCCTCGCATACGCCGCGCTCGTGCATACACACACACACACACACACAACGCAACACTCTCAGATTCTTCTCTGTCAGGGAGAGACACAGACCGGGAGACAGAGTGGGAAAGAGACAGAGAGAGTGAAGCATGAGAGAAAGAGAGAGAGAGAGAAAGAGAGAGAGAAGAGAGAGAGGGAGGAGATCTAGAGGTTGTGGTGTGTATGTGTGGATGGGTGGGAGGGGAGCAGGCTGAGAGGAGTGGGTGTAAGGGTTTTGGTTTTGGTTTTGCTGAGTCTAGCAGCCGACGTGCCATCCTCAATTTTTCATTAACACGATTAAGTAAGAAGGAAAAAGTGGTGGAATTAAAACAAGGGGAAGAGGGGGGGGGTGTAACACGCAGGCAAGGAACAAGAGGGAGCAACTGGGATGCGTTGCCTTGACAACAAGTTTAGCAGGCCGCCCACTAGCTTGCTTGCTTGTGTATATGTGAGTGTGTGTGTGCGCGTGTGTGTGTTTGCGTGTGCTCGTGTTTGTGTGTGTGTGTGTGTGTGTGTGTGTGTGTGTGTGTGTGTGTGTTTGAGGTGGGAGAGAGGGTGATAGAGAGGGAATAGAGAGAAACATTATTTGTGTGTGAGTGTTAGTGTGTGTGTGTGTGTTGTGTCAACGAGCAATAATGGGTGGGTGCTTAGAAAAAGCGGTGCATGGCGAGCCTGAATGTGATTGGTCACACCTCTCTTGTCTTTGTGTGGACAAGAGCATGCTGGGAAAGAGCCCAGAGGAAGCGCTGTGCTTTTCCAAGGCTGCCGCCAACGAGCGCCTTCTCAGTCTGCTGGGATTCAGACCTGGGGAGGCTGAGGGAGGGCTGAGGTACAGCATATCTTATTTTCTCTCTATCTCTCTCTCTCTCCCTCTCTCTCTCTGCCTCTCCCCCGATCACCCAGCCTCTCCTGCTTTAGTTCTCTTTGCGTGCTGCTTGTTTGGTGTGAGCATCCGTCATGCGATGTCACTTGATGTGATTGATGATGAGGTATTACTTTGAGGTGGCGTGTTGGAAGTGTATGGACAGAAAGCATTTCTTTTTTTAAGAGGTAATAGTCAACCAGAGTGACATATCTACAATTACATTTGTTTTTGTGTGAATAAAAATATAAATATTTCCCCCAACTTTCTCTTCCACACTGTCTGTTTGATAGATGGTGTGCCTAAAGACATCTGGTCCAGCAGTTGGTTGCCAATAGTGTCAACAAATCTATGTGCATGCTCTTTTGCGCATATCTCCTCATATGAATGTAAAGCTTTTAGCAATTCACTACTTTCCATAGAGCTTCAACAGTTTGCATGGGATGCCTGTTTGTCCTATGCTTTGTGCGTGAGTGTGTGTTAGTGTTTGTCGAAAAAAGGACTGCAGGTTCAGTATCTGATTAGACAACAGTTGAGGGAACTGTTAGAACAGTCTGCAGTGCTCTGAATCTGTCTAGACACTATGGTTATGTTTTCGGCTGCTGCGAATGGTGACATTACCGTACTTTCTTTGGTTTGTCTCGAGAGACAAGTGTCGGGAGGATTTCTGAAACGCTAAACTTTTTTTCCCCTTTGTGATTGACTCCGTGTCTCTCCCCCTGAGATGTCAATGTGTCCGAGTGTGAGATTTGTGAAAGTGGTTACGTCAGGCTTTTCTGGAAGACTGATGTCATCTTTTTCTGACCGCATGGGCTGAAGAACTGGTTCTTCTTTTTTCCGTGAACCGATGTACAGTTGTGATATGCGGTGTAATGTATGTTTGAATCTTCGTAAAAAAGCAGTGTCGCTATGTTTATATAATTTCAGTTTTATCAGAGGGATAAGCAAAGAGGGACGTTTGAATAATACCCCATGACTTCATTCTCAGGGAAGTGGTGCACATGGGTTGTCACCGCAACGTGATCTCTGGACTACCAGGTCACCTGGTGAAGTATATCTTCATGAGAATTATCAAGTCAGAATCCAGAAAGAGTGATTGGTGAGAGTTGAAGGAGCTTAAACCCTGTCATGGCAGGTCACTGCCCTTGCTGAGTGATGCGTTTGGGTTTCTTCAACTGTCAAATAATTGGTTCATTTAAATATGTAATATGTATGATGCATTTCTGCAAGGAGTACACCTACAAAATATTTCATTTTTACTGTATACTCATTTTGGAAAAAATATGCTTACTCTGATTGTGTACATGTAAGCTTTGCTAGGCTAAAATTTTCATTCAGCATATTGTAAGGCATCAGGCATCAAACTAACAGTCGGTTGTCAGGTGTTCATCTTTATAGCACATCACCTCACATATGTATTTCTTCTGTCCATAGAGAGTGTATAGGCTAACCTTGACAGTCTGATGCTAGCTCTTCACGGAGACAATAACTCAGATATTGTAAGGACATATGGGTATACAGGAAGAGGTGGAGGTTATGGTGGTATGTTTACACTTGTAAGCTTCTGCAAGTGCAAAGCTGTGTAGCCACAGTGGCACTGAGATGAATGATTGTATGTGCAGTTGTAGTGTGTGCAGTTTTGTGTTTGGTCGCTTTGAGAAAGAGGTCTTTTGTTTGTGCAGGCAATGGTAATGTGTGTGTGTGTGTGTGTGTGTGTGTGTGTGTGTGTGTGTGTGGAGGAGGCAGTGGTGTGGAGCAAGAGGCTGAGAGGACAGCGGTGAGCAATGGCTCTCTGACAACCTGCCAGCCGGGTGGGCAGGCACTCGCTCGTTGGTTCGTTCGCTCGTTGGTTCGCTCGCTCTCTTGCTCGCCCGCCCGCTCCATGTGGATGATGTCACCCTCCCTGCATCCTGCAGTGCCGATAGTGGCGCGCTGGACCTGCACTCCACCGCTGCTGAGTTACAGCTCCCTGCTGAAGAGACAGTTTCCACAGAAATTTCTGGAGCATGGCACAGAATTAAGCTGCAGTGGTGCTTTTATGTAGATCTGTGTGCATATGCAATAGGCGGCAGCAGTGTGTAGACTGTCGAGAGCATAAGGAATGTTAGATTTTTTGATAATGCAGAATCGTTGAAAGGCATGTTTGCTATGTTGAACATTTAAATGAAGCTACTGATGTGCTCCCACTGTGAAATTTGATGAATTATTGTTTTTTTTTATGCCGTATCTGAGGTTAGAGCCCTTACTCTTGATGTTGCACTCCCGTGTGTAGCTGCATTGAGTGTGACAAGTCTTTATTTAGCTTTGTATGCGTATATGATACCTCACTGCCACACAAACATGAGTGAACAGCTTAAATCATCTTTTGTCTTTGGGCTTTGGCTTCAGTTTGTCTGACAATTAATCATTACCATGTCGTGGAGAGCAACATGGAGATGACATCACAGCATCTGAGTGAAACATTAGCCGACAATATGATTCTGGAACTTTCAAAGATTCATTATGTCATTGAAGCCATATATACATTGAGCCTTAATTGCTGACTTTCTGTCATGATTGTGCCACTAATTAATCAAACACTCACTATTTATGTAATATTATTATATTTATTTGCTTTTCACCCCACATGAGCAGTACCACAAAATCTACGAGAGAGAGAGAGAGAGAGAGAGAGAGAGAGAGAGAGAGAGAGAGGGAGTGAGAGCGAGAGAGAGAGTAGGATATTTGCCCTTCAGGACAAGGTCAGGCAGTACTCCAGTTGTTTTGCAGTGATTGTAATCTAGCAGCATGGAGGTTGATTCAATAAAACAATAGTACGGAGGGTAATATAATCTGTGGAAGAGGCTCTGTGTTTACGTAGGGGCTATGGGAGTGCAAATGGGATCAATGTGACATGGGGAGTCGCTGCCTACAAAAGCATAAAGGGGCTTAATGCTGACTCGACACCACCAGGGGGTCAGAGCCAGACCTGTGCTGGAGGAGGAAGTATCACTGCATGTCAACACAAACACATACACACACAAAGCACACTCTCACACACACACACACACACACACACATACACATACACACACAAATGCACACTCACACACACACAAATGCACACTCACTCACACACACACACATACACTTACACTCACACACACACACCACACACATACATACACACACAAATGTACACTCACACACACACACACACACACACACATACACACAAATGCATATATACTGTATATACCGGTACACACACCCACACACACACACACACACACACACACACACACACACACACACACAGACACACACAGTACAGAAAGAGAGAGAGGTCCAATCTATGTGCTCCTTCTCCAGATGTTTGTCCTTCATGACTTGACCTCCTACACTGTATTTGTTTGCATCTGTTAGGCCGTGATAGCATCCGCATATCAGAGCCTTTAATAGTTACTTTGACATCTTTTTTAGTAATCACATGTTACAGTAATCACAGCACTGGGACAGCGCTCATTAAGGTTTTAGTGACACACTCTACATTGACACTGTTGATTAAAATGTATTACTACGCATACTGGAGCATCATTGCCTCATTTCGGACATGCACAGGAAAGGTGTTCAATTCTTTGAGCTATAGGTATGGGATTACCCTCAGTGGCCGATGTAACAACCCAGAGGAGGAAGAGAAGTGGACACAGCATAATGCGAGATTCAACAACAATCCACTATAGTGGCTGGGGATACATGGCATGTTGTACCCGGGATCCGTAAAAGGCACTCTTGCACAACATGTGCTACCAGAAGCCAGAATGCCTAACCAAAGAAAAAAAAGAAGAAATTAATTTCTTTAATATTTAATTTCTCATGGGAACATGCATGTGGGTTGGTGAGTTGAACTAAATAATATGCTGTAAAATCTGCTGCTAGATCAGTGTGACCAAGACTGGAATGTACCACAAGACTACATGTGGCCTGCATGTGTGAGTGTGTGTGTGTGTGTAAGGTTTGCAGATCGAAGATGCCATAGTTAGAGCCCTCTGGTTCCTAGTTCTGAGGCTCCAACTTTGGACAAAAGCTAGGACACTTATCCAGGGTTCCCACGGGTCCTTGAAATCCTTGAAAGTTTGTTAATCTGAAAAATAAAAATTCAAGGTCCTTGAAAGTTTTTGAAAACAGACTTAAATAATTGGAAGTCCTTGAAAGTTCTTACATTTCTTTTTGAAAAAAGAATTCCATACAATTCCATCCACTTATTAACATGTTTCCATTATTTCGCCACCACTTCTGTCGATATCCTATGCGAATGCCTGATTTACGTTGGTTAGAACTACACGGCCAGCATGATTCCTGCATGTTTCCCACGTGTAGTGCTTGTTTTCTATCTAGTTGGCATGACGTTCATGCACGTGCACAGATACAACAGTGCAAGATAACAGTGGTACCTCATGTTCCCCACGGCCATCTCTATGCAGAGCAAATTCCATGATGCCTGGGAAATGTAAATTCCTTTAACATATGACATGACATCACAAGTTGGCCTGGGTCGGCCTAAGGACCTCCAACCAGAACACTAGTACGTTTTAATTCCAAACACTACAGGCCAACTACAGGCCAAACAACTACAGGCCAAAATGCATTTATGCTAATTGCAGTGCCCCCTAGAGGTCAATGGTCACATGACATGTTTAAGCGTCCTCCTGATAGGGTCATGAGTCTATGTACTAAGTTTGGTTATGATACATGGAAGGGTTGCTGAGAAATGAGCTCACTTTGGTGGCTTTGCCGCCAATTTTGATTGGCTGTTACAGGCAAACGCTATTGTCAACAGAAAGTAACACACTGATAAGGCATGGTCTGAAGATGGTCTGTGCCAATTTTGGTGAAGATCAGACCTGACCTGTGAAAACGTTTTAGTGTTTTTGATTAAATCCAATATGGCGGCAAAATCAATTACGTTGATGTCACAAGTTGGCCTGTGTCAGTCTAAGGACCTCACACAGTATTAACCGACACCACTTGTAAGGTTAAATTCCAAACACATCAGCAGCTAGAAGCCAAAAATGTATTTTTGCTAATTGCAGCACCCCCTAGAGGTCAAAGGAATTTAACATATTGATGAATAAACCAACAGGTTCATGGTAACGAGTTAAGCTTGTTTAGAAAAATCTAGAAGTTTATTTCAGCTCAGTTTTATGCAAAACACAAACATGAAAAATTGAATAGGCCTACCACATGTCATATGACCAAAAATAAAAGAAAACTGCGACAAGATATCCTTGGTCTGTGTAACATGATTTAACCATGCCCGCGCTTGAAATTTATTGACACATTAGGTCCATGAATTTGAGGATATTGGGCCTGTAAAGCCTTTGAAAGGTCCTTGAATTTGATCTTAACCAAGGTGTGGGAACCCTGCCTATCTTTGTATGGTTAGCATTAAGCCCGGCACATTGCAAGCTGATGGTTAAATGTGTGAACGTCAGGCCTGAGCATCGATGAGTGTCTATGCCCTAAATCATTACAGTGTGTCCAACACAGAGGGATTGGTTGTGGCTGATTCATTCAACATGTTTACTTGGCGTCACAGCCGTTGGGAAATAGGTTACTCTTATTAGCTGTTTAACTAGCCTACCTGGTACCAGGAAGCACAGTAGATATTGAGATGCAGTTGTGGTACAGTAGTTATTTTCTCTGGATGACTGGATCTAAGGTGATTGGTCCCTTTCTCTTCTCTTTTGTTAGCTTGACGAGCCAGACGCACATTAAAATGTAGGGTCTGGGCACTCACCGTTGGCAGTGCTCAGTCCGAGGGGCGGGAAAATCGGTTGTCTTTCAAATTCCCTCTGCACGCAATAGGACAGCGCTATGAGTCCCATGCGTTTTCCCAATTAGCGAGCTAGTTGGCTAGTTCAAACTTTTGCCAACTTAAAAAAAGCTTAACTCGTGTCACGCTGTTCGCCAACAGCAACATCCATCTTCTTCGTTTTCAAGTAGCAGGGAATTCAAGCCAAACCGTTGCAACTCTGCCATCAATCATTATGTTAAGCCCGCCTAACGTCTCTATACACGATGTGATTGGCCCTATCGAAGTTTGCGCCTAGATTTCTAGGCTACTCTTTTGTTCTTCCACAACCAAAGGCAGAAGATTGACAATGCTAGTTAGTTTAGCAACTTATTATCAAACATATTCTTGATTAGAAGCAGATCAGTTACAAAACTGTCTATGGTGAACGTGGCTGTCTGTCAAAACGGTGAGCAAGCTCTGCGTTATTTACATATACGTGTCCAAATATCACGCCGTTTCTTTTGCCTTTTTTGTGATCCTTAAACATCACAAGCATAACCTGACATTTCCCCATTTTCCCGCTATGCTACTTTGTCCTTACCTATGTTTGTGTGTTTCATTGTTTGTAATAATTTCCTATAATTCCAGGCCCTCCCCTTCCTGGCTTCCTGAGGGCCCTTGGTCCTAGATCCCCTGTGGATGACCACTGCTGTAGAACTTATAAAGACACATTTAGGAGTCACCAGCTTTGTGACTTTCTGAAAGAAGGATTGAGTTGACCTCTCTTTGCTCTTGCCTCCCTTTCTCTCCTCCCTGCTACAGGTGATGTATCTCCCATCAGTATGTCACCGATCAGCCAGTCCCAGTTCATCCCGCTGGGGGAGATTCTGTGTCTGGCCATCTCAGCCATGAACTCGGCCCGCAAGCCCGTCACTCAGGATGCGCTCATGGAACACCTCGCCACCTGCTTCCCAGGTAATCATCTTCACTACCCCCTTATGGTCTGCTGCATGGCAAACAATATACTAGTGTCTTCATGGTTATTTATTAGTTATTTAGTAGTAGGTTATTTTGGGTCTGTTGTAATCTCAGGATATACAGTACAGTATTTAGGTGCAGTTTGGCTTGGAAGTTGGAAGGTAATGTGTAACTTTTACACAAATAAACATGTCCACATTCATTCAAGTTATGGGTCTGTTTGAACACTAATAAAATGTCACTATCACCCCCTGACTGATAGATTCAAAAGCAACGTTGTTTGCAACTGACAAAATGGACCTTAATATCACATACACAGTTTTCATTATACCAAACTCCATTGGACAAAGTGTGCATAGGACATCTGTCCATGTGGGTGGGGAGGATTACGCTGTTAACTCTTGAGTCAGTCCTACGCTGTGTGAAGGTGGAGATCAATGTACCTGCAGTGATTCAAACTCCCTTTGTGTGTAATATGCAGTGGTACTCTTGTCAAGTAGAGAGCAGGTTAGAATGAAAAACCCTGTAGGTGTAGCAGTGGCACTGCTAAAGCCTCACCAATGATCTCCAGATATGCGTGCTCATGTTAAACTGATAAATGCACATCTTTAGGACCTGTGCAAACGTTTTCAATAGGAATAAGAGTTTAATTGAGCCATATCGTGTGGTCACGTGGAAAGAGTGCAATACTGAATTTAATGAAGACCCTCTCCATCTTGATTTTAATATTCAGTAACACTTTACTTGAATAGTCCGCCTACAGAGACTTAACAGATCCACTGTTAAGATTCAAGTTCAGTATGTCAGATTGTTGTTAATCATTTGCTGAACATCACCTTAACCAAATCCAGCCCCTAACTTTAACCTTAATAACCACACATTGTACTTAACAGTCTGAATAGGTAGTGTGTTGATAATCTGGGCATCTGTAGTCTTTGTTCAGACTATCTAATTAAAGTGTTGTGTCAAAAGTAACTCAGTCACATGCAGTAACATGAGATAACATGAGGACGTTTACAATCTAACCAACACAAATATTCAAACTCAGAATTTACAGATCCAAAAAGTGTGGACATTATGGATCCATCTGTACTCGTATGGCTGTCGTTTTATTGCCCTGCAGTGATTGTCTGCTTCATACTTGAAGGCTTTCTTCATTGCCAACTTTATTTCCTGTATTCAAAATGCCAGTGCTTGTTGGCAGCCTGCTACTCTCTGAGACACAATCGCTGACATGGCTTCTGTGTCTTGGTGATGTCATTCTGGAGCTGTCCATCTAGACGCCTGAGTACAATAGCATAGGCGTTGTCGAGGAGTTTTAGAGACGTGTCAAACAGCTTTCTTTTTTCTTCAGACTGTTTTTTCCCTTTCCTTTTTTTTGCAACACAATTCCCAGGCAGGATAGTATTTATGAGACGGGACACAGAGGGTGACGGCCGATAGTAAATCAGCTGCATTGTAATAATAAAATATGACATTTAGAGAATTGCTGCTCTCGTACAGCATACACACACACAAAGTTGCACACACACACACACACACACACACACACACACACACACACACACACACACAACACTAGATATTGCTCGCTTTGGGGATGCAGGGTTTGAGTAAATACTTTTGTTACAATGAGTTTGTGGTAGAGACCTGAGTAAGAAAACCGGCTCACACCATTGCATAGAGGCTCACACCATTTCAGAGAGGCCTGGAACTGAAATAAGAGTCATGTGCAAAAGAGTTTGCTACTGTGATTAGTTTTATGTAGTGGGACTCACCTGTCTGGAGAAGTGTAACATATTTTAATTTTTTTAATTTATTGAAAAAACAAAAGTGTGTGCGTGCGTGTGTGTGTGTGCGTGCGTGTGTGCATATCCTGTATTGATGTCATGGCTGAGACAAAAAGTAGGGTAATGATGTTGTCAGACCTCAAGAGTGTAGTTCACATCAAAGAGTTAACCTGGGGTAAAAGAGGTGAAAGCCCCCCTCTCTGTCTGTAGTGTGTCTTCATTACTCTCTCCATCGCCCCATAATCTTCCTCCTCATTCTCACTGCAGTTGCCACACTCCCCTCTCTCTGGCCCTCACATGACTGGCTAGAACCGGTCACAGGGGCCCACTAACACACATGTGGAGCTGCATGCAGACAGACACACACACACACACACACACACACACACACACACACACACACACACACACCCACACACTTATCCACTCACACACACACACAGACACACACACACACACACACACACAGACACACACACACACACACACACACACACACACACACACGTGCGCCAAGGTAGTATGGATTAAGAAGGGTATAAGTTGATCCTGTTAGGAAGGTTCATCTCCACGCCCAAGCACACTTAGCTGATGAGTCTCTGTGTTCTAGTGTCAGCTTCAACCTTCATCAAATTATTCAGCTGCAGAAGCGTGGTCTTATTTTTATTTCCAAATCAAATGATTATTTAATAAGTCCATCTCATGTCATTTTGTCTCAAGAACTTAAGCTTGAGCTGAGATACAAAGAGAGATGATGGTTGTCTTGCTTGGAAAGCAGGTACACATCAGTGAATGCCAATACAAGGCAAGGGACAGTGGTTCGAAACCACCTCTATATGGCCACATATTCATCCATCCACATTATTAAAGACACTGTACAAGAATACAACACATACATACACATACATTGCCACAAACACACACAGACACAGGCAAACACCGTATATGCACACACAAATACAAACACACACACAGCATACACTCAATTTAATTGAATTGATTTGAATTGAGGGAGAGAGAGAGGGAGAGAGATTGTGTGAATGACAATGCATAGTAAATATACTATACTAGTACTATATAGTATACTGCATCCACAATAACAGCAGCATACAGAAGAACACAAACAGCTTTATTTTTGTTTGATTTCATCCATATCTTAGCTCGGGTTCTACAATGACAGATGTTCATCTTAAACATTTTTAAATGCACCAACAGTACACTTTTAGAAGTATTCTAAAATTAAAATGTAAGTGGACACTGCAATGAAACCACCACAATATGAGAGGTATCCATCACCTCTTCATTGTGTTACAAACCTATGGCTATTCCTAAAGCACATATGCACCAACAAATACATTCATAATGCATTCATTCACCTCTATAAGCTGCTCTATAACACTTTACGAAATTCAGGTGATCTGATCAAGTTGTCTCATGTAGATTGAGATAAGAGAATTGTAGCTGTTTTCCGAGTTGACTAAGTTATGGGTGTTATCCTATTTGTGTATGTGTGCATATGTATAAATGTAAGGGATAATGCATTGTCCGCCGGTCAGTATCGTAAAAAAAAAAGTCCCGACAGGGCGAACAGGACCCAGACGTGCAGCGGGATAATATATTTTCTGATATATTATCCCGCTTATTATATGGCTACTTCACACAATAGGTCTTTTGAAATTATTTTGTTACCATTTTGTGGCTCCTGTTGAGAAAACAAAATAGTTCGCCACACAAATAGAAATTGACAGTTTAAGGTGTTGTGTGGCAACGTCTTACTTGCTGACTTTCACTTTCAATGAAGTTCCATTGCAATAAGCGAACAGACTACGCGGAATGATATGCAAGATATGAATCAAAAGCACAAAACCCGTTGCCATTGACAGCGGTCATTATACTTTGCAGCGGTCATTGTAGTCAACTGTGATTGTAACTAAGCTACTCGCAAATGGGCTAACAGTCAGGAAGTGTAAAGGAGCATGTCAAAACTGCCTTAGGAGTCATTTGTGAAGAGGGTTCATGCTTTGAGTTTCACTGTGACAACAAGACAAGGATAGACTCACAGTCACCCATGGCTGTTTAGATATTTAGATATTCAGGCACTATAAAACCAAACAGTCAAACTAAGTTCTGTTAAATCATTATGTAAGGGATAACGGCCGCCGAGGTGTCCTGTGTCCTAGCCTACGGAATTAATGGCGGAGGGCGAGGGGCAAAGAACTCCCCGACGCGCAGCGGAGTTGCCTCCGCCCAAGTCTGCGGGCCCTCCAGGCTCAACCGTTGTCCTACTATCGTTGTTATAGTTACCATTCATAAGCATTGATATGGAACGCCGATGCTACAGGTTTCCCGTTATTCAGAATTAAAAGCCTCCCCGACAGCAAATCAGAAAAGAGTATTTCTTCTCTCCGGGTGATAATTCAAGTAACTATAACAACGATAGTATGGCGACGGTTGAGCCTGGAGGCAGGCTTCGCAACAATGGAATCAACTGTAAACAAGCTAACTGTCCATGCCAACGAAAGTTGTACAACAAGCTGAACTAGTGAGCTTCTTTTTAAACGGAACCGGGTGTTTCCTTTGCTTTACAGTGGCAACTGGGTGATAAGCGGGATAACGGCCTTCGAGGTGTGTCCAGTTATACGGAATTAATGGACTCGGGCGGAGGCAACGGCGCTGCGCGTCGGGGAGTTCTTTGGCCCTTGCCCTCATCCATTGATTCCGTATAACAGGACACCTCGGCAGCCGTTATCCCTTACTTAATCACTGAGAAACAAAACTTACTTATAACTACTGTACTATTTTTTCTAACTCAAAAATGAGTGTTTTGAGTGTTAGATTCCCATGATCCTATGCAACATTAAAATCATCAGTCTGGCCCCAGCTGTGGCCCAACTGGCTGGGGCACCTGCACCGTACGCCGGCGACCCGGGTTCGAGTCCTGCCCGTGGTCCTTTCCGGATCCCACCCCTGCTCTCTCTCCTATTCGCTTCCTGTCACTCTCCACTGTCACTATCATTAAAGGCATAAAAAGGCCAAAAAAAAAAAAAAAAAATCATCAGTCTGTCTCAGTATAGAAGTACACCATATGAGATGAAGTGAAGTGTTCTCAATAGTTTTGTAGTAGTTTTATGCTAGTTGCACTAAAATTCCAATATAATTTGGAAAATGTGTCTTTAGGTTCTTTTTTGGCATTTACTCCCACCATAGGCCACCATGCTAACACGGTCAACCTAAACAAAATATTTGGTAACACTTTAGAATAACGTGCTATTAGGTATTAACAGTGCATAATAAGCAGTTAACAATTCATTACTAACAGTTAGTTAACTGTTGTTATCCTTTAATAACATGAACTAACTGTTAACATGCAGCCTGTAGCCTAAGTGTTAATAAGCAGCCTTTTAAGTTACTTACAAACATATTTGTTAACAGTTGTAAGTGTTAACAAGCAGCTTGTTAATGGTGTATAAGACAAAGAGGTGGATAACTAATACGCTTATAAGACCTTTCTTACCTATTTGTAGTAAATTTTGCAGCCCCCCAATCTAAAGCGAGGACCATGTAGCCTATAGTTCCACAAGCCCAACCTTCTATCTCTCTCTATGTTCTGTATCTATCTATCTAGCTTGGTTTAGCTGTGAGAAATGCACCTTCAAAATTGCTGCAGTGAGCAGGAATCGAACCCCGGTCATCATCATAGAGGGACTTGTTACTTACTGTGCTACAATCCTGTCTGTATTATTGATGAAAATGTTCATATTGATTCTATATTCCGATAATGTTCTATATCATACCAGCTATGCTTTTTACAAATATGTATCTGATGGAAAAGTGGTGTTCAAACTTCTACTTTGTGTTCAAACTTCCCATTGAGCAGTACATCCATTGCGATACATTGAGATAGCAGAGTTCTATCGAGATGATTGGCATCATATAATATGGGTCATCCTATAAGTTAGGAATGTTTATTTAGGATTTTGGTGCCTGAAGACATTTCTGTAATACACCTTTCCTTTCTGAAGTTAGGAGAACACTGACTTAGAAGCACCTGTTCTGTAATGACTTTCTAAACAGTTACCATGGTTAAACAGATAAGATAGGATTTGCGAGTTAGGACATTTCTGTAGTATGGCCCACAGTAAGTGTTTTGGTTTTAGCATTTTAGACAGTAAATAAATCAGATAATGCATTGGATTTGGGGTAAAAATAAAGAAAGCACTTTATAAGAATATATCATGAGGGACAATTACGTATTGACGTACTGTGCTGAGAAAGACCAGTCCATCTCTTAAATATATATCTCCATTCGATACGGGAGGCAACCGCCACATATCATCTACCCCACCGTAGAGGTGAATTGCCTTGGGTGGCGAAGTATAGGCCTAATCTTGCCATCTGGCCTCATGGCACTTTTTGTTTCCTCCTAAGTTAGCCTCTCCATCCTCTTCTGCAGTAGTCTGGCTTTCACCAGACCAAGCTCAATCTTTTAAGATTGAACATTGGTCTGGGGAGTCCGCTATGTATTTTCTACTGCACAAGAGGCGCGATCAACGGGCATAGTTCAAATGACTGTACGCAACTGGATAGTCATTCACCAATCTGACCAACCGGGTGACGTTTGCAGAGTGACGCGAAAACTCTCCCGCTATCATCATCGTTTTAAACCTGCCAATAGCGCGCCAGGTGGATAAGCCAGCTTGTGATTGGTCCCGGCAAAATTGTAACGGAAGCAGCAGAAAAACATGCACAGGTTTCCAGCCTAAGCTGCAGGGCGAAAAATTAATCGCCTGCGGATCTGGGTTCTCCCAGCTTACTTCTGCCATGTTTTCCCAGTGAAGCTAACTAGCCGGAACTACTGTAGCTGACCGGATAATTTGTACACAAGCCAGAAGAAAACACATTTCTAAAATGGGCCTGGTGGAATAAGGTGAATACATAATGCCCCAGTGCTCTCAATGTGAAAATGATTACTTGGTCAAGTAGCATTGATTAGCACACCTGTAGATGCCACACAGCCAAGGCTTTATTGGCCAACTGTGTTGTACATGTCTTCCCTGCTGGCAGTTCCATGTACTGCCATCTACTAGTCCATTGTTGAAAAACTGCAAGTTATGTTTGGAAAATGCTCCATAGTTTTATGTATTATTCAATTTATATTAGTAGCTTAATTACCTCAAGTGACCTTAAATATAAATACTGGATTAAATTGTACTAAAATTAAATATTTGTTTTGGCTTAAATTGATAGAGTAATACATTTCAATAGTAATTAGTTTCCTTAAATATTTTGAATTTGACTGTTATCGGGTTACAGTACGTGTTTTGATTTTAGTATTACACTATACATTTTGTTTCATGTTGGAGTTTGGAATACAACATTCTGCTATATTCCTCCCACTTCAAACTCTAACCACATTTCTTCTTGTAGCTTGTGGTGTTGCAGAAAACAAAACAAAAAACAAACAAAAGTAACTTTAAAAAAATATGGGTTGTGGGAGTAATTGTATGTGTAAGTGTGTAATTATTACAATTTAAGCAAGTTGACATATACCAGCTGTATGTTTGCAGTGTGTGTGTGTGAGAGAGAGAGAGAGAAAGAGAGAGAGAGAGAGAGAGAGAGAGGAGAGTTGAATGGGTTGAAGGGCAGAGAGGACATTTCTGCAATGAAATATTGATCAAAAGGGGCAGCCAGTCTCCCTCTCTCCCGTGAATAAAACCGTCTGAAATGTGAAGCCTTGAAGGCCTTTGAACTGTGTGTGCAGCAGCTTATGCTGAGAGAGTGGGAATGGGAGCAAGTGTGTTTGGAGTTAAGGGTGGTGGGCTGAGGTGTGTGTGTGTGTGTGTGTGTGTGTGTATCTGGGGCTGGGGGTCGGGGTGCTTCTGGGGTCTTTACAGCATCACTGTCAATACCTCATTAAACTGAGGGTTACTGCTGACAGTGTACTCTGTCTTTTCCACACACACACACACACACACACACACACACACACACACACCCAGACACATATAGGTAGACACTTACACATGCAGTGACCTCTATCTATCACCAAGGTAAAGGATAAAATATGTAGCATCTTGACTTTCCTTGAACTTTTCTGTACTGTTCGTCTTAATGCATTCTACACACAACAAGTGACCTGTATGGCTTGAGTCTTCAGTGTTTTTCTGTGTCATTGTTTATCCCTGCCTGTCTGGAGTAAACCCATCCCATTTTCTCTGATCAAAAACAAAGTTAGCATCAGGCACAGCGAATTTGTATGAGAGAAACATAGCCTCTAAGCAACCCCCAAACCACACAGGCTGTAAAGCTGAACCAAATGCACGGTAAATGCAACTGTCCAATAAGGGCCCGCCGGTGCGTTATGTACAGCTCTTTGTCAGAAGCCTCAACCAATCAGTTGCGTGCCAACTTCACTGCGAATAGAACAGTGCTACTCTTCATAGACAGATGGGGGGTGGGAGATGGAGAGTGGAGACTCTGGGTTGCGTCATGTTGGTATGGCAACTAACTCAGTATGATGTAATGCCAGGCAACGCTTAACCCTCACAAGTTAGGGCTTATCTGGTGCTTTATCCAGCTTCACTGAACAAGTGTATGTGTGCATGTGCAACTGTGTGTGTGTGTGTGTGTGTGAGCGCATGTATGTTTGAGTGAGTGTGTGTCTATGAGAGAGACTAATTGGGGTAAAGTCAGGACTCGGGAGCAGCGAGGACACTGTGTACCCTCCAGCATCCCGTCTTGTCTGGGAGACAGCCTCTGCGTCTGGCTGCATCCAAAACACACGCCACCACTGCTGCACTGGTGTGATGAAATGGATGCAGCTGTGCAGCGACATATGCACTTGATCATGTTATATTTTCTATTTGATTAAAACTCAGCCACACACACACATACACACACACACACATACACATACACATACGCGCAAATGCTCACAAACACACTTTGCTGATCTTAGGCACACAGCTGAGACATACCCGTGACCTGTGACATTTAGTCGAATGCCATGGTAACAGTGATGCCACTGGAATAGTGGAGTGGAGAATGATGGTCCCATGAGTTTTGCTGGCTGCTGGTTAACACTGTCTTAGGCACCTAATATTCTTTGGGTTTAATACGATAATCTCCCAAGCTGTTTTGCCAGAAAGTTTGACCACAGTCATAGCCACCTTGAATTTCCCCTTGGGGATCAATAAAGTATCTATCTATCTATCTATCTATCTATCTATATGAGTTACGCCTAATGAACATGGACTGTTCTGTCTGGCTAAATGGCGCTGCTTTCTGAGTTGTTTCCAGGCCAAGAGGGCCTGTTGACGTGATGATGAAAGGTGAGGTAATGCCTGGTGTGGCGTGATTGGTGGGAGGCTTTGGTGAATGTCGGCATTTGCGCGCCAGTCCTTTTAATCGGCGCCTTGCAGTTTCTCTCGAGATCACACCTACTCAAGCTTTATCCCTGTGTTGTGATGCACAAAGCACATTTAGTGAGTAAATCTAACCTCTGTTTGAACCCGCTAATCTCTCACTGAATTCTCTCACTGTCCCCCACTGAATTCATATGCATTTTTGACATGACCTCATCATATAACAGTAATCTATATGCCAACATGCAGATAGGGATCCTAGTTCTATAGTATAATATAATTGGCGAGAGTTGGTATTACAAGTGTAATGGAATCTCATTTCCAACTAGATTAAATAGTGATTTTTAGCACTTTTTTGATAGGAGGTCCAGTAACACTAATTAATTTATTCAATTTATTAAATTAATTTTCACTTTACTAAGACTGTCTACTTATTCCTTGTAACAACAAACAACTTCCTCATTAATTAAATGATTTGAATACACAAGGGATATAAATAATGTATGAGTAATGACACATGTGACATGAGGACTGAGAGAATTAGATGTTTTATCAGCTCACTGTTCCATTAATAAAATTAATAAAAAATATAAGATGATAAGATGATTCGCTCAATAAATACAAGAATTACTTTCTTTACGCATGATATAACAGTCCCAAATATGATGAATAAATATTGTTCATTTGTAATGACAGCCAGCCCGCTCTGACATATGTCTTTTTGTGTCTCACCTTAGGGGTACCGACGCCTAGCCCGGAGATTTTGAGGCATACTCTGAACATGTTGGTGCGGGAGAGGAAGATCTATCCCACACCGGAGGGCTACTTCATCGTCACACCGCAGACCTACTTCATCACGCCCTCCCTCATCCGCACCAACAGCAAGTGGTACCACCTGGACGAGCGGATATCTGAGCGCCAGCAACAACAACAGCAACAACAACAACAACAACAACAACAACAACAACAACAACAACAACAGCAGCAGCAGCAGCAACAACAACAACAACAGCAGCAGCAGCAGCAGCAGCAGCCGTCTTCAGTGCAGCAGTGTACATCTCCGCAGTCTGGGACGATTACTCCATCGACGTCGGGCTGTGTGCGGGAACGGGAACGCGATCGTGACCGTGAACGTGAACGTGAGCGTGAGCGCCCCCGTGAGCCGCACCACAAGAATCACTGCGAGCCGTACAACACGTACAACCGGGACGAGCTTGCGGGTCACCACACGTCCACGCTGCCGAGAAAGTCATCCAAGGAGCCTAAGGGAGATCCGCCGTCCTACCCCCAGCCACCGCCCCCTCCTCCCCAAGCCCAGCACCTACTCCCGCCCGAGCCCACCGACAAGACCAAGAGCACAGCTGCCTTCTCCTACAAGACGGACACGCTTACTAAGAAGAAGGAAGGGAGTGGAGGCGGCGGAGGTGGAGGAGGGGGCACTAGCGAGAAGCAGTCCAAGAAGTTCGGGCTGAAGCTGTTCCGCCTGAGCTTCAAGAAGGACAAGACCAAGCACCTGGCCACCTTTTCCGCCCAGTTCCCGCCCGAGGAGTGGCCGCTGCGAGACGAGGACACCCCGGCCGGCGCCGCCATCCCCCGCGAGGTGGAGATGGAGATCATCCGCCGCATCAACCCGGACCTGACGGTGGAGAACGTGGCCCGGCACACGGCCGTCATGAAGCGCCTGGAGGAGGAGCGGGCGCAGCGGAGCAAGGCGGGCTCGTCGGCGCAGCACAGCGCACGCAGCCGGCGCAGCCGCGGACACCGGCGCGCGCCCCACGGCAAATCGCGCTCGCACAGTAAGACGCGGGCGTCGCGCGGCGACCCGTCCGAGAGCTCGCACCTGGACCTGGTGGCGGCAGTGAACGCCGACCGCGACTACCGCTTCTTCAGCCACTCGCTGGTGCGCTCGCCGCGCGAGGGCATGTACACGGTGGAGCGCAGCCGCGCTGGCGGAGCCTACCTGGTGCACAGCAACCCCAACATCGCCGAAGTCGATCTTCGCCACGCCTCGAAAGTGGGACGTCGGGTGAGCTGGGCTGCCGGGCGACAGAGATGCCCTTCCCTGAGCCGTCGCGTGGCACATCGCACTCCCGCGTGCACCGCAGCCACAGCCACACGCAGGACCGGAAGTCGCGCAACGAGCGGCCGGACAAGGCCAAGGAGCGCTCACGCTCGATGGACAACTCCAAAGGGCCACTGGGAGGGGCTCCGTCCTCACTGGGCACCCCAGAGGACTACGACCGCAGTCCCGATGACCGCAGCCGTTACTACACGGACGACGGCACGCTGCGGGCATCGTCGCAACAGGGACCGCACTACTCACGCATCATGTTCTCGGCTGCCAAGTTCAGCTCGGAGGTGTGCGTGCCGGACGTGGGCAAAGGCGGCCTGGACGAGTCGCGGCTCTGCAGCCCGCTGGAAAGGAACAAGAGCCGCGACAGCCTGCCCGCCTACAGCGAGCTGAAGGCCCTGTCACCCAAGCCGCTGACCGACGACTACTTCCAGTGCAACACGTCCAATGAAACCATCCTGACGGCGCCGTCGCCCCTGAGCAAGGCCGACCACGACACGCTGACCTCGTCGGATGGGATCAGGAAAGGCTCGCCGGCTGACAGGCAGACGCCGCACCTCACGTCGCCCCACTCGCTCGAGTACAAGGAGGACTCGTCCTCCAAGGGACATGGCGGCTCGGGCAAGCCCACGCCCAGCCAGACCCCAGAACCCTTGCCCAACGGACGTTTGATACCGCACCAACACAACGCCGACCCAGGGGGAGGTGCTGGCGGAGGAGGTGGGGGAGGAGGAGGAGGGGGAGGAGGGGGCAGCGGAAGCGGCTCGGGGAGCCTGAGCAGCAGCCTAGTCGACAAGCGGAAGGAGATCTTCAGCAAAGACACTTTGTTCAAGCCCCCGCACAACTTGCTTAGCGTGGGGTACTCGGATGGCAGCAGCACCATTGGTGGATGTTACTCCAAGTCGGGCACGCTGCGGAAGGCGCCCCACTCCAAGTCGGCCGAGGTGCTGGACAGCCTGGATTCTGGCCCCCAGTCACTGCAGTCGCTGCCCCCCAACTCTGCACCCTCGCCCGCCTCTGTACCCGTGCCACCCGGCTCCGACCAGACGGCGGTGCCCTCCGCCTCGGAGGCCGGCTTTGACTATTACAACGTCTCTGACGACGAGGAGGAGGACGACGCGGAGGACCCCTCGCGCAAGGACACGGGCTCAGCCGACGGGAAAGGCCGGGTCGAGAGCGGGCCGGTGGGTAGTACAGGGGGAGGCGGAGGGGTGTGCGGCGGTCCAGGCGGCGGAGGCACCATGCAGTGGCTGCTCGAGAGGGAGAAGGAGCGCGACCTGCAGCGGAAGTTCGAGACCAACCTGACCCTTCTCAGCCCCAAGGAGACGGAGAACAACAGTAGCCAGAAGTCGGCCCACTCGGCTCGGCTCGACAGCATGGATAGCAGCAGCGTGACGGTCGACAGCGGCTTTAACTCTCCACGGTAAGCAGAGGCCAGCGGCAGATCGACTGGTCTTCTCTCCGTATTTTCTTCAACAGACCGGACTGTTGTCTGTGTAGTGGGCTGTCTATGATGCTTTCAACCCCCCATGATTTTTTAAAAATTTTCGACGTCCCTGATTCTTTCGGTCCTTAAGACCGTTAGGGCGGCTATGGGAAAGGAGGGCCTTTATAGTAACCATCCACTGAATAAACGAGCATCAGGAGTAGCTTGGTGCAGTGATAGTAAGATTTCCGTAAGAAAGGATAGGTGAAACAACTGGAGTGGGATAGCTGCATACCTTTATCCTTCCTGCTACTTTGATAGTAGTTATAAATCGGCTCAGGCATTAAGAGCCCACCGCTGAAGGTTATTTAGACAGATTATCAGAAAACATGGGATGCGGAAATGTTGCTGGCCAAGTGTGAGCTGCTAAGATCCCTAACCCTTATCTAGCTGAGCTGCTGCGTTCTCAGCTCAGCCAGGTGGAATCTCCTCTCTCACAATGACAGTATTGTGAACTGGGAGACACAGGAGTGGGCTTCCCCAGGCAGTGTGTGTGTGTGTGTGTGTGTGTGTGTGTGTGTGTGGTGTGTGTGTGTGTGTGAGCGTGTGTGTGTTGTAGTGTTGCTCCTGATGAGCAAGAGGGTGAAGAGTGACACAGCTGCTAAAAATAGTCTGCTGGCTCGCTGTGACTCACTCCCAGGTAAAGAGAGCAGAGGAGGCCCACAGCGACTGCAGATTCTTCCATATCAGCCAAAGACATTATCATGTGCATGTGTGTGTTTGTGTTTGCATGAGTGATGGGAAGCATTTTCAAGGATGTGCCTGTCTGTTCTTTTGTGGCCATCCTTTGTTTTCTCTGTGTGTGTGTGTGTGTGTGTGCAGGTGGGTGTGTCTGTGTCTGTATGTATGAAATAGTGTTCATGTGTACGTGGACATCATTGTGAACTGATTTGATGCACCCAATGTATTTCCACTGATGTACTTATTTGTAGTTTTTCTATTAAACTTTATTGTTTTGAAATAGTGGCCATTTCTATCACTTATGATTTATGTCTACTGTATGTCTTCTATTATCTACATTGTGTGTTCAACAACAAACATTAGGATTTATCCTTCATTGTGTCTTTCACTTAGATGTATCATGTGCTATATATCATACATTATATTATGTGTATGTGTATGTGAAGTGTAACATTTCAGTGAGTGGAGCCAGTAAGTTTGGAGTCTAGCGCAGTGGACACATCCTTTTGTTCTGTAATGAGCCAGGTCCTGTTGGGAGGATTGTATCAGTAATGTGCAGGGTGTTACTCCCTCCCTGAGCATCACATGGTGTGTGTGTGTGCGTGTGTGTCTGCGATATTGTCTCTCTGTGTGTGTGTGTGTATGGGCGGGTGTGTGTGTGCGTGTGTGTCTGCGATATTGTCTCTGTGTGTGTGTGTGTGTGTGTGTGTGTAGGCATGTGTGTCTGCGATATTGTCTGTGTGTGTGTGTGCCACCCAGCTCTGCAGTGGCCCAGTGTGTCTCAGCTTCGTCAGCTCTGGTATCTCACAGCTTGTGTCTGGTCTGTGTGTATGAATTAATAGACCTAAATAGCTTACGAGAAGGGCCATTGCTGTTCTCTAATTTTAGACCCCCTCACAACCTACGCACTTACACACACATACAAACACACACGCACACAATCATTCATTATTTCCTGTGTGACTCATCACATTAGTGATGATGTCATACTGCAGCCTCTGGAAAAGTACCACTATAGCTCGGGCCCCTCTATCATTGGGCCCTGATTTATTTTAGAGACTCAGTGATGCAATTACCTAGAGTAGTGTATGTGTGTGTGTGTATGTGTGTGTGTGTGTGGGTAGGAGAGTCCTCCAATTCAGTGGACATTCCACAATCATTTACTCTATCAGAAATGGCAACGTGATTGGGCTAGACCGTTCATCCCACCACTGCACCTATCGGTGTGTGTGTGTGTGTGTGTGTGTGTGTGTGTGTGTGTGTGTGTAATGTGTTTGGGCATTGTAGGTTTTGTTTTTTTTTCAGAGGGAACACATGTGTTTAGGGGTATTTTAATCTTTAATTGTAGATCTTTGTCTTCCTTGTGCCCACTCATTTTCTCAGGAGAAAGAGGATGGTGCACTTAGTGTGGAGCATAATGTGTACTGCATGAGGGATACATCACACACTAGTGCTCTTGCCCCAAATGACATGAAAACTACAGCTGATGTTCTTTCTCTGTTTTTCTGTGTTCTAATTTCTTCTCTTTCTGCCTTTCCCTCACATCTCTGTTATTGCATCCATTTGCTTTTCCTCCCCAACTCCCTCATCCATACTTACCTGAACTCCCTCATCCATACTTACCTGAACTCCCTCATCCATACTTACCTGACTGCCCTCCCACTCTTCTGTCTCTCCCACTTCCTGTCTTCATCACTCTCTTTGCTCCCCTACTCACTCCCTTTCTCCCTGGTTGTCCCATACACCCCCTCTCCTCCTCTCTCCGCCCTCTTCTGGTCACCCCTCCACATGTCTCCTGCAGTACGCGTGAGAGCCTGGCCTCCAACACCTCCAGCATAGTGGAGAGTAACCGACGGCAGAACCCGGCCCTGAGTCCCGGCCACATGGGCACCACCAGCATCGGGCCACCTTTCGGGTTCCGCAGCATCCCCGAGCCACCCACCACCCAGCCCGAGAAACTGCAGAAGTCCCCCAACTGCTTGGCCTCCATCACTAGTGTCTGACCATTAGTGACTGGAGAGAAGAGAGGATAGGGAGGGCAGGATGGAGAGGAGGAGAAGTGGGGGCTGGGTGGTGGAGGGAGGCTTACGGGCCAGTGGACATGGGGTGCAATGGACATAGGCACGGACAGACAGGGGGTGTGCAATCACCCAGCGGCGACACTCCAACTACACTTGGGACTGTTAAACCCACAGGCATGGCTTCCACAGACTGTTCCCACAGTACACTGCAAAAAAACAACAACAAAAAAGAAAACAAAAAATACAAATTCTGGGGGGAAAATAAATGAGAGAAAAGATGGGGTAATAAAATTACACTTTAGAGATTACCTTAGGTTAACAAACTATCAATCAGGAAATTCTCCAGTCTGTATTACCTATTGTGGAATTTTTCTCCTCTTACTCCAAGATTGTTCTTTCTTGAAATAAGTTGACAAAGCTTGTAAAGGAGAAGGTTGGCAGTCAATAATCTTACACGTTATTCTTAAAGTGTCACAATGGTTTTTTCTCCATTCTGGAAGATAAATCATTTTGCTGGTAGAGTCTGCTTGTGCTGGTGTAAGGATTGAATGTTGATATGTTCCATTGAAAGTGTTAAGGCAATCTGGCTATGGAATTATGGCTCAAGGTTTACAAATGTCAGAGAACCAAGGTAATATATATAAATATATATATATATATATATATTCTTTCTCATTTGACCAACTTAAAAAAAGACATTATTTACAGAGCTGTTGAATTGCACATCAGAATATAAATGCATTCCTTCATGACAATGTTATCTCTCTATTGCTAAAGTAAATATTGGATTCATTTTTACATCCTTACAGGAAAGAAATAGATTAAACTAGTAGAAAATGCAACCATGTTAAACTCATTTGACTTCATTTAAGGGAAAGCTGTGTATTTTTTTGTTGATTTCCAAACTACTTAACACTATAGTGCACAAAAGTGCTTTGTATGTGACATTTACTGACATAATTTACCTGTTTTATCATTAGATTTATAAACAACATTTAATCTCAGGTCATGAATAGTTTAAAAAAATTAAAAACATGAACAAAACAAACCAACCTGGCATCTTGGTGGCTGTTTGCAGTGATTCAGTCCCACAAACTCAGAGTTTCTGTGGACGTCACTGTTGGTTTGGAAACACGCTAGTCCAGTCATGTCGGTTCCCCTGTCTCGAGTCTTCTTGCTTTGCCATTTCAGAGAAAGAGAGAAAGCGCACTTGTCCTAGGGCCGATGGATGGTGATGGTGTATATGTCTGTTTTGTTTTGTTTGGGTGTTGAAAGTCGTTACAATCTCCCCAAGGGGGTTTACCTGATGCTCCTCAGGAGTATTGTACTCCTATTGCTGCTGTGCTGTTATTATTATTATTATTATTATTATTATTATTATTATTATTATTGCTAGTTCAGTTCAATCCAATCAAATGAGCTGGCATTTGAAAATAGTATTTGCACGGGAATCTGGTGATGTGGCACATTTGGCACATTTCTCCTTTCCCCTCTACTTTCCCACTCTGAGGAACATCCTTCGGTTTTTCAGTTCTAGGCAGGCTTGTGAGAAGGTTGGATTTCATTCTGTTTTGGAGAAAAAAAAATGCATTAAGTTTTGAAGAAAGACGCACACTTCTTTGGTCATACATTAGGGCGCTTTTTAACTTTTCCACGTCAAATCCACAATGTACACGATGTGCACATCATTCAATTGGTCAGGTAGGGAGGAAGAACAGGAGGTGGATTCATTTTGAAACCCCTTGACAGTCTCCAGACCATCTCAGTGGTTGGTTTGTTTTAGCAAAGAGAGATACATTTAGGTCAGGTTAAAGATGGCATAGTTCCCCGTCTCCCTGGCTTAAATCTTGACTTCTGCTTGTGGGGTGCAGGGGGTTAGACTGCAGTGTTAAGCTGTCTTAAGTGTGTCATGTCTCTGTCAAAGCACTGATATGGCAAGATCAGTCATATTGGATGTCATACAGTCCTCATTATTACCTCGAAACAGTTCCCCTTCAAGTGAAGATAAGCCGCCTTATCCTCTCCATCTTGGCAGTGACCAGTCTGGAAAGGGAAGAGTCATTGCGAGTACCATGTGCCGGGCGTTGGGGAGGACCTAGTGGATTGGACAGGACAGGAAGACAGCAGGCTCGCTCAGCGTCTCCTGGTGCTATGCCGTGGTTTCCCACTGTGTTGGCCTTGTGTTGCTGTCATCAGTGGTCAAGTGGCATCGGGCCACGAGGCCACTGAAGAAACTGTCTCTGTGCAGCTTTTGATATGATTTTCATTTGGAGAAAAAAAAGATGGGGGAAAAAACTCAACCGCTTTTCTGCTCACTGTCTCCTGATCTGTCTCTCACATACACACACACACACACACATGCAGACACACACACACACACACACAAACACACACACACACATAAAAAGACTACCACACAGATGTGCACACACAGACATACACATCTACACATACCTAGCTACCTCCACCATCTGTGTAACGATGAGATCAAGACGTGTACAGATTTGGGTTCTTTGCCTGTGGAACACGGCGATATCAGCCTCTACTTTGTGAATGTTGACATGGAGCGGTGGACATTGTAACTAAGAGAACTTTTATCCTAAAGAATCAGTATTAAGTGCTGTAGTACATTAATTTTTTCTCTGTTGGAACAGGAGTGTCTTTTGCTTCCTTGTAAGTTATGTACAATCTCATCAGGCCATGCATTTTTAAAACCAGGGTTTCCATTTGATTTGGATTTTTATTTATTTATTTTTTTACTTTGTTCTCTTGGGTTGGTTTTGTGTTTTCTGCAGCCTATTGCATGATGGTTCATTTAACTGGATCATGGGTTGTCAGTAGGGGGTATTTGTGTAAAAACTCCACTGTCTCACAATGCATCTTGACGGAGACTAATAACAAAACTAGGCTCTCAGTAAGAGAGTCTGAAAATTATGCTTTTTCATTATTCTTTAGCACTTTTAGAATCTCAAAATGCCCCATGTCATCTTAGGTGGAAAACCGTACAAGTTTACACATATGTGATTATATGATTGTGCTAATTTCTGACCATTTTGGATTGAATCCCAATCCCATTTTTACCCTAATCTTAATTTTCTATTTGTCAGGAGATCTAGACAATGGAATGAATAAAAGTGTGACTCAAACAATATTTGTTGCACCCTTAGTCATACATTCATTTGCATACTGAGTAAGCATTTCACCTCTTTTTTGTTTAATTGATATGCCTTTTCAGTCAGTTTCACCCTCTTTATCCTGACCATTCCTGTATTTTACCCTTTTACAGTTTAGAATGGCTGCCACATTTATCTAAACTTGACTTCTAGGCCTCAGACGATTAAACATAGCCCTGGACTGGACACATGAGAAACACAACAACAGCATCTTTATGTTGAAATATGTTGTCTTTCGTCAAAATAGGAATCCCACATAACCTATACAGTGTTAATTATTCCACGGTCTATATGCTCTAATTCTAAACACACACAGACACACACACTACATGTCAAGAGGTTCCGTCCAAGGATGCATTTCCAAATTCCCGTTGCATTTTGTGGAGTTAATTTCTGAAATTGATTCCTTTAGGTAATGTAATCAATTCCTTGTTTTTATGATTATTATTCTTGATTACTTTTATTTATTGATTGATTTCATTTTTAGCTTTTGGACGTCAAAAGGGAGTATTGCAGCCAAGCCTGCCTTGTATAAACATGTTTGCACTGAAATGCCTGGTCTGGTTGCTGTAAAGTCCATCCAAGAAGGATGCTTTGTTTATATTGTAAAATATTTCATATGAAATAAAATGACAAGTCCATGAAATGTCTTCCCTTAACATTATGGATTTTAGAACAGCATCAGACAACATTGTTTCTAAATGGTGACAGTGTACAGTACCATGCTGTAAATGAGGTTGATCTGTCATGCTTAGTACAATAACTTCAAAAAGAAAAGTGAAAGATATGAGGGATCTTTTGTAATGTCTATAATATTTGAGAAAAGTCCCTATTTGTGTAGTAATGGTGTTTAACTGTTGTTGTAGTGTATGTGATATACCCAGTCGGGAGATTGTGTTACTTTTTAAGACAATAAAATAACATGTTTGGTTATATGTTTTAAAATATTGTGGCTGATTTGTAAGCATACAATCACAATACTTACTACATGGCAATACCAGTGCATGCACATGTAATCTCTGTGCCACATAAAACCTTTGAATTATTTTATGTAATTGATGTATGTGTGTTCAATGCATGTGCATTGGCTGTGCAAAACATATCTAAAAGGTAAGAGGGGGAAACAGAATTTTGACCATCTAGCATATGACTCCCATTTTTTTCCCAGCGACGCCAAATCCTCAGGCCTTGTATCTCACTGCTTTGTGTGCTGCAAACAGCATGTTTTATGAATGTCAATCTCTTAGCCAATGACATCGCAGAACCACTATCTGGTGACTGGAGTAGTGGAGGAGTGGGGAGGTGGTGTACCATGTGACTCACTCCCAGGATGAGGAGGAGGCAGGTATGGCGTATGGACCAGCACTCAACAGAAGGAGCACCAGCACCACCTAGTGAAGGCCTGGCGTACTGCAGAGTGGTACAGTGGGATTATTGTGGCTCTGAGCACATGGTTGGCTATAGGCCTGACTAATGACTGGGTATGCTCCACTGCTGAGGAATTATGAATGTATATAATCTGGCTTTTAAATTTATCACAACAATCATGGACAGCAACCCCTGCTGCCATTCATTTGCAAATCACAGGACCTCAGATCTACACAAGGAGGTTAAGGCATATACACTATGCTGTTTCTGTGTCTGCCCTGCAAGCTAGTGTTCAAAAATGGAGCTTCATAGCAGCTGAAGGATACCATTCATTATGCCTAACTACAAAAATCAACTTGACTCATGTGCTCTACTATGTTTGTTAGTATTCCATTTGTCTGCAATGCTCCATTTGCATTCACTTTAACACACTTATAATAGATAGACAGACAGATAGATAGATACTTTATTAATTCTGAAGGTAATTATAATATTTATAAGTAACATAAGGGTGACCTGAGTTAAATTAGGAACTTCTCAATATCATCTGAAATGAGAGTTTTGCTGACTGAAGTCAAATTAACTGTGGAGTCGTGTGGTTTCTGTAAGGGGCAAATGACTGAACTCATTTCCTTCCTTCCTCAGATGCATGTTTTGAGGAGCAGCCTTTTCTACAAAGCACTGGGGAGGTGTGACTTTATTAAACTTCCACTTTACAATGGCCAATGGCAGTCAATTATTGGACATCAAAATACTCACATATCTTTGTGGAATCTTTTCCTCACTAAGACATTTGTATTCTCTTATTATGACCGCCGCGCAGCGAAGCGGCCCAAATTTCCGTCAATGATTCCCGGGACACTGAAAGACCGGGGTACACGAAACTTGGTGGACATGTAACCCCACATGGATAGCATGGAACCATCGTTTTTCGTTTTGATCTGTAGCCCCCCCGCTGAATTGGACCCCGAAAGGAGGGTAGGGCAGACACAGTTTTCTGTGAATATCTCGAAAACCGTAGGGTTTAGGAGGACCATTTTTTTTTTGTATGTTGATCTCAAGGGGCGTAGTCGTTTGTCCACTAGATGGCGCATCGTTGCAGTGAGACGTAATTTTGTTGGAAGTTAAAAGTGGGTTGGAAAAAACAATGGACGCTTCATACAAGGACTGTAATTTACCTCAGCGAACATCTAATAAGGATAGGACGATGTTCACATGAAGTGTAATTCCCATTTCTTCTTGAAGCCGAAATAAATCTGAGGATGTTTATCGGACATGCTTGGTTTTTACTGCAGGTACGTTAATCTTGTAATATCAATAAGGACCTAGGTAATGTTACCGTTAGCGTTGGTTGAGTGATGGAGGCATTTGATTTATTGCATTTGTAGAAAACTATAAATGCGTTATATACCAAGCAAATGTATAGCAGCACTGTTTGTATCTTTCGACTGTCATTTATTCGACTGTCATTTATTGCACGTGCTACAAAATCATTCTGTGCAATGGAAGATTTACCAACGTTACACCGGTCTGATACAGTTTTGCCTATACATGCGTGAGACTGAGACGCCTGTTTATTTTGTTTTAAGTGCTGCAGGGTGTGAGAGGGGAATCGATGTGCTTTGATTACAGCTTGGTAGTTGTAGTCTGTGAAATTAAAAGCACGTGTGTGTGAAGTATCCAAACAATGACACCTTCATTTCATTATGGCTGCTTTAGCAAAACACCTTAAGCTACTGTGTAGTGGGTCCCATTTAGAAGTGGCTACTTCATTCGCGCTTTCCTTGACTCATGGAGCTGCGTGAATGTTATTACAACTTTTCGCCACGATATGACAGTTTAAGTCCGCTTGATACTGTAAGGCGTAAGCCATTGGTTTCCAAAGGAGATTTTATTTGTGTCGCCAGCATAGCCTATTGACAATTTATGTTGTCAATAGGCCTACCTTATAATCCTACCTGTAGCTTAGGGAAGCTAACAACTTTCTATTAGGATCTAGTTTGTTAGTTACCGTTTTGTCATAACTCCCCTGATGCATTTTGCATTTAGAATAGCCAGAGCGTGTATATCTCAATCGGAAAATTAAACAATATCGGGTGCCTATGGACTAGGCTGGGTGAACCCAGCCTGATCTGCCCGCTATTTATTTTTGATTTCTTAAAAGATTGAGCTTGGTCTGATGAAAGCCAGACTAGCCATGGACCTCAGTTAAACAATGCAAGGGAACATGAATCAGCCTATATTTGCACTAACAATAACGACAAAAGCTCTTCAACTTTGGCCCGTTAAAATGTGTATGAACAGTCTAGCTTAATGCATTTCATCAAGGCCCATTTGGACATGTCAGTTATTTGCACCACTGGTTAGATGTAAAACAGCATTTCGTTTCAGACTAGGCTACTGTTACTTAATTTGTGCATTAACAATAACGTTTCAGACTACTGTTACTTAATTTGTGCATTGACAATAAAGTATTACATGAACTAAAGATGACTAAAATCTTATGTAGAAGAAGAAACATTCACAAAAATCCATCCATCCAAAATGACCTTTGTTTTTGATAGCTGTTGAAAACGGCATGGAACTGACAGAGATGTTTTTGTTTATAAATACATAAAAATAAATAAATAAATAACATTATGCTGATACCTTTTGCTTTTCCCAAATACAATGTAGCCTACAGGTGTAAGTGACCTTTCATCAATCCAGTTGCAATGGATGAACTGTGATGAACTGCCCTACTTGTGATTGTTTAGAGATTTTAAAGGTTTTATAACAATTCTACATCTTCTTTGGCTATTCTACAATCTATTCACCTTTTCAGCACCAGTAGGGTACTTTCTGTGCAGCCGCACACACACACTCAGGCATGCCAAACAAGCATACACAAAAAGTTTCAAGAGTGGGGATGGAGTAAAATATGGAGACAAATTGAAGTGTGATTTATTTTCGCGGAACGGATGTACAGGACTGAGCGGCGGTCATATTTTGTACCGCTATGCGGTACATCTAGTTTCCATATGAGTTTACAACCAGGCTGATGACAGTGTAACTTCCATATCCAAAAGGAACTTTAAGGAACACGCCAACCTTTTGGGAAATTAGCTGATTTGCCATGTACTCCAGAATTAGAAAAGAAGATACATATCCTTTGCCTCTCTGAATGTGCAGTAACACGGTCCAACACTGTTAGCCTAGATAAGCTTAATTCACTGGAGGTGTGGTAGACTACAGCTAGCCTATAGCTACATGTAAAAGGAAGCTATAGGCTAACTGGTGTGTTACTTTAAAGGCGCAGTCAGGGATTGTATGCAATTTCAGGCACATTACATTTTTTGTCACATTCAACAATCATTTTTTCCCAACTGCTAGCTGCCGATTCTGTGAGTTCAGTGTATAGTAGAAAAACCCGGTCTCTGTAGGCAGCCCAGGCTGGGAAAACTGGAAACAAACAAAGTGGGAGCTGTCTCCCAAACAAAAACGAAACCCTGCCTTGAATATCTCTGGGAATATTGAAGGTAGGATGAGCTACCTCTCTGGCGTGTTTTGTTTGGTCCTTGGTTAAAATATAATGTATGATTTTTTTTTTTGCACAAAAGCATCTGCTAATAAATGTAAATATATAACATAAACATAAACATAAACAAACGCGACTTCCTGCAAAATCCCTAACTGCGCCTTTAAGCACTCATAGGTAGGTCTATGATGGTCTAATAAGTAGTGCTTCTGTATCATGAATGGATAATTTGCCATCTACCTTCCCCTTCATTTTGCGCATTCACATCAAGGGAAGGGGTATCCCAATTTGTAACATTTTTAATGTCTTTCTTTAACACCCAATGTTTGGTTAGGTTCTCTAACTAGTATCCTGAACCATAACTAAGTGATAAAAAACAGCCAAACTTTTCTGGATGCTGGACAAGGTGACAAAAATGGGGAGAAAAATCATAAGATCCAATGTCAATAGCATTTCCCAACATTCAGAGCAGTACATCATCAATCTTGCTCTGAGGCTAACATATGATCCATCAGGGTACAGATTTTGAATGTAACATGTTTTTAAAATAGATGCATCTTATTGGTTGCATTTGAAGAAGGGCATAATACTAGTGCTGCATTATGGTAAAGTTAAAGGAGAATTCCCGTGTGACATTGACCTAAAGTGTGTTGAAACATGATACCGAGTGTGAACGTATGTCTCATAGCTCATCTCGGCTTGTCCCCTGCACTAGCGCAGAAATCTGGCGCTAGTTAGCCGATGCTACCAACAGTTTTTCGATGTGCCTCGGGCATCAACCTAGCCATGCAAATAAATCACTGTTTACCATTTACGAGGCTCAAAGTAGCTCCATACTTCATTGGTAGACCTCCGAGGGCTTTGACATTTAAAACGAAACCAAAAATAATTTAGTGGAAACGCATGGATTCCAGTTTCTTCCAGTAGCGGAATTATTTTTGGAATCTGATCCCTTATCATACCTGTTCATTCATACCCGTCGCTCGACTTATCGTGACTAAATTCAAGAACGGTAAACTTACTCGCTTTACTTTTGTCTGTATAAATTGTGTTGTAAATAAACTACCAGTGCTTTTTCAAAGTTCTCAATGTCTCGTTTTAAATGTCAAGGCCCTCGGAAGTGGTCTACCAACGAGCACCAGTATGTTACTGCACAAAATTGATGTTTGGTCTCCCTCTACTATTAAACAGCATGCCTATCGATGTCCTGTTGGAAAAAAGGAGATCATGAAGGAGGTGGAATACCTGCTAGCACACAGTTTAGCCAAGCTTAGTGAAAGTCAATTGAGCTCTTTCGAGTCTGATGGCACTGCATGTTTCTGTACAGATTTCCATTTAGTGAATGCTGTTATTGTGCCAGACTCTCTTTTCTTTTGCTGCTAAAAAGATACTAGCGGGTTCCAGTAACACCCGGAGTTTCCAACATTTCAGCCTTTGTGACACCTTACCACTTCTGACGGTATAAGGTTATAGCATTTGGAATGAGGAAAAGCACCCGCCACTTTTCAGCATATAATGCACTTGTTATTGGGAAATGTTCCTCATTGTAATGTGTATCTTGATGATGTGTTGATCTTCTCAGTTTGGAAGATTATATTGCCAGTCTAAAAATGTTGTTCCAATGACTAACTGGGGCCTCCCTCATCCTTAATATTGCCAAATGTGAATTTGGTACGGCCACGGTCACCATTGAGGCATCAGTGTGAGAATGGCCAAAAATAGAGTAGGGCTCATAGGGCTAAATAGAAAATGCCATTTATTTCCGTAAGGCACACACCACATATTTTTCACATTTGCTCAGCCCCAGAGAATCCCTTCACCATGGCAATCACATTGCCAGATTCAGGACAGTCTGCCCTAAACACACATGAAAGGCACGTCGAGCTGCCAACTTGCAGTGGTGAGATACATTTTTATAATACGCTTTTTGTCAAAATCAAATCAATGCAAGTATTTACATGAAATTGTGTGTATGGCACTTATAATGACCAAGATAAATGCTTCTAACTAAATATATTGAAGATGCCCGGGTTCTAAGAGTTAAAGGAACACACCAACATCTTATTACAGCTTATAACATGGCTCTTCAGAGTGCTGCAGAAAGTTCTATTCACATGAATGCACCTTCCCAACGTTCGGTGGTCTGTTAAATCTATATAATCACCGACAAAGTATATAATCTTGAACTTGAATTTCCCCTTGGGGATCAATAAAGTATCTATCTATCTATCTATCTATCTAATCACCGCTGTCAATGGCAACAGGTTTTGTGCTTCTAATTAACGTCTTTCATATCACTCTGCAAGAAGTCCGTTCACTTTTTGCAATGGAATTTTATTGAAAGTGAAAGTCAGCTAATAATATGTTGCCACGCAACACCTGAAACTGTCAAGTTCTATCTCTGTGGCAACTTATTTTGTCAGCGGTGGCCACGAAACGGTAGCAAAATCATTTTTAAAGCCCCATTGTGTTAAGTTTCTTTTCTCGTTTTGGGAAGTAGCCATGTAATAAGCGGGATAATATATTGTCCGCCGGTAATTATCAGAAAATAAGTCCCTTCAGGATGAAGCTGTTGTCCCTGTCGGGACTTATTTTCTGATAATTACCGGTGGACAATACATTATCCCTTTCTTATTAACTGTATTTCTGCGAGTTAGATAAGTGGATACATACCCTTCTTGTATCTGTGCATACAGTAACTCGGTCTGATGCACCCACCACTAGCCTATCTTAGCACAGTGCCTCGAAGTGGATAGCTCCAACTAGCCTATAGTTCCCAATGGTGACAAAAGAAAAACTCCAAAATGTTCTTATTTATATGTTGTGACCCGCAAAACGTGCAAAAAAGCAGCACCTCGGATCGGGAATCCAGTGTGCTGACAATTGAGCTAAAAGCTCAGGCTGCTAGCTTTCATACCAGCACTGGTCTTGAGGCGTCTTACTAAGGTCTTACTGAGGTTTACTAATGTTCCACACGCACAGCTATGCTAGCTGGCATCTGTTACACTTGCATAGTGATAATAATAAGATGTTTACATTTAAATACACAGTGAACTGCCTTGTTTATTACAAATTTTAAATCCTCCATAAATGTGCGCACAGGATTGTTGGTGTTCAGAGCAAGCTGAGGAGACAAAGTCTAGATTTTGATGGATGCTTGGCATTGGAAGAGTACTTCAGCGGAGTACGATGACGTAGCATCCTTGAAAAGGCGGCCGTTGAGTATGCTTCCTTGACTTTTGTGAAATGATGACAGCGATTTCTCAAAGTCCAGGAAGCATACTTAAAGGCTGCCTTTTCAAGATCGCCATGTGATCGAACTCTGAGCACTGTTCCAATGTCAATAATGCTCTGAAATTCGCGTCCTTTATTCTGAGAATTTTCAAGGATGCATCTGTGGATCCTCAAGGGAATGAAAATACATATAAATACATATAAATATAAATAACAATCCTCCAATCATTGACATGCATCGGAGCAGCGTCCCTACTCAGACGGACCGCGGTGATGTGCACATTCACACTAGCTAGTGTAGAAAGATGCATATGGGAATTAGGATGTGTTCTAGTATTTTGTAACTGGTTATAATAAGGGGTGATTGCTTGTCCCTCTGACAACTTTTTATTTCTAGTTTTGACACTCTCCAGACAGTTTTCCTCATACTCATTGATGTAAGGGGCCAACTTCCCTTTTTCTTGTTTGACCAAAATCTTCTCTCTCTGAAACTCAGGCAGAGTGATGCAGTAAGCATGTTGCAAATACTGACTAATTGCAGTGTCTGTGTAATGGGTGTTACTCCAGGTGGCTAAAAACCCTACTTGCCAGTTCAGGGTTTCAGATTGGGATTGCACGGGATTAGGCCATAGAATCCCTTCTTGCAACAGTCTCCAGTCAGGACATGATCCATACTGCAGATATTATAGATAGATAGGCAGATATCTATCTAGACAGGACATGCATAGAGTCAGCTTGTCACAATACTGTCACATTTTGTTTTGTATTTCTTCAGTTTGGGCAGGCTGCTCCTAAGTCTTCTTATACCTTTCCAGTGGAGCATGGTACACTCTACCCCACAGAGAGCACACTCTCCTGGTGTGGTCCATCTATGCAGTGTTTCAGCTGGGTCCGAGGGGTCACCTCGCCCCAGCTTGATTGAGCCCTCCCCTGTGGCTGAGACGATAGGTTGTCCTCGGGCAAGACAACTGTTGTGGGTGTTGTCATGTTTCTAAATGTATGTGTGAGAGAATGTACCCTGTCTGTTCTCGCTAAGGTCACCACGTTGTCTTCTATGTTCACTATGACATCCCCACCTTTGTTTGTGTGTTGTCACCTGTCCTTCTACTGACCTACAGTCTCTGTCTGACCTGTGGAACAGAATAGGAATGTTCAGGGGTGTTATCTATGGGCGGTTTGTCGGTTACTGGGAGTTTAGGTTGGGATAAGCATTCATCTATGCATCTATTTCAGCAGAAATGTGCGTGCGCAAGGCTTCACGACACCAATCTTGCTCCAGCAGCGAGATCACAACACATGATTGGCACGATGTCTTCACAACACACCACATGATTGGCTCAATGTATTCACAACACAACACATGAATGGCTCAATGTATTCACATGTCGATGTTTTGCCGTGGAAGGGGTGTGATATGTGTAGACAACTGCCATATTGGCGTTACAAACTAACCCCATGCATTTCTATAGAGGATTTTTTGAGTGCTGTGTCTCCTCATTAGAAAGTCTCTGCTATGGGGTACATCTTTCCCTTTGGAATGGGACCTCCTCCTATTTATTTATTCAGTTTTTTCTTCACTATTCCAGTATGGCTAACCTGTCACTATGGGCGCACCCTCTGGTACCCCATTTAGTACAGTAGTCTTTCTAGTTGCACTATGCTGGCTCCTTTGTGTACTGCTGTTTTTGCAATGGCTTTTTTATTTTTCCAAATAGGAAAAATAAAAAAATAAAAATCCTATTTCAAACCTGCTATCTGTTTTTGTTCAACCACAATTGTGAATCCTATTGTGAATTTTGGTTAACACTATAACTGATGGTGTAAACGTAGCCTTAGTTTTCCAAGGAGGTCTCCCATCCAAGTACTAACCAAGCCCACACCCGAGTCTCAGTCTTACAAGTTGGCCAATTGGCAGAGATTTGCAGAAGAGCTAGGATCCTTGGACTGACACTTCACATTACTGTGTGAACAATAAAACTGAAAGATCTGCATGTGTTGCTGCAAAGTGGTGTCCTTTTCATTCACGTTTTGTGGAGCCAGTCCTTGACACAATTACATTCTGTAATTATTAAGCAATTTCCTGTGTCCTTCCTTTCCTTTATGAGAAAACTCAAGCCTCTGTGATTCAACATGTAGTGGCAAGAGTTATGTGGCTGCACCCTCACCCAGATAGGCATTTCTTTGGAAAGCCTATCAGAAAGCCTATACCCCGGGTTTGGGGTATTTGTGGGACAGAGTCTGACACCGCATCATCATTCCTGCCTCTTGAGCGCATCAAGAGCAGATGTGTACTCAGTACCACTACCATTTCTAATGAGACACAGTGTAGCATCCCCAACGAATTATAGTCAGAAGTCTTGAACTGATGGTCTTTGTCTTTATTGAGGTCTCCAAACTCATCCACAACAAACCAACCACCGTAAGAACTTATTCCTCATCGGAGGGTGCTAATTGCCTGTGTAATTTACTTATACAGTATGGTTTTTCTCTAGTTTACCTCGCGGTAGAAACTTACTAGTGCCGTTCATTCAAAATAAAACAACAATGAAAACAGGGCAGCATATGCAACATAAAATGCAATAATAATAATAGTAATGACATTACAAAGTGCATTAAGGTTTTTCCTTTTAAAATTAAACTTAAATTGTGGATGTTACACACAGCACTCAAAAAACCCTTCATAGAAATCCATGGGGTTAGTTTGTAACGCCAATAGGGCAATTGTCTACACATATCCCGCGGCAAAAAAAACGACATGTGAATACATTGTGCCAATCATGTGGTGTGTTGTGAATACATTGAATACTTGAATTTCCCCTTGGGGATCAATAAAGTATCTATCTATCTACGTATCTATCTATCTATTGTGCAAATCATGTGTTGTGATTAACTGTGATCTAGCTTTTAGGGTTGGTGTCATGAAGCCTTGCGCACACGCATTTCTGCCGAAATAGATGCCCGATAAGTGGCCAAAGAGTGTTGGAGGGACGGGCCGAAGCCGAATGGAGGGATTTGCCTACTGTGCAGCTGAGTCATACTAACGAGACAGTGTCTGTAGTGACTCCATTGGGCACATTGGTGGAGATTTAAGAAGATTGCATGGAGCTCTAAGGGGTAAGCTGGGGGGGTATTCTAAGTACATGGTTTAGTGACAAACCTGGGTAAGTTACAACAACAAACAGTGACTGCAAAAATAATTTTATGTTTTAAACAAAGTATTGATTCAGGATATTACATAAATCATAACTGTTAGATGCAGGAACAGAATGTCTACAGTACCCAAAGGGGCTGGGTGAGGCAATGAGGGGCAAGTTTCAGTACCCAGCCCCACCAAGACCACCAACTGTAATTAGCATCTGAATGACCCACAGTAGGTTTGACTGCTGTATTCGAACAATTGTGGATGTTTGCAAGTTTGTGTGATGTCATGTCTCCATTTGTCTCCATATTTTACTCCATCCCCCACTCTTGAAACTTTTGTGTATGCTTGTTTGGCATGCCTGATTGTGTGTGTGTGCAGCTGCACAGAAAGTAGCCTACTGGTGCTGAAAAGGTGAATAGATTGTAGAATAGCCAAAGAAGATGTAGCATTGTTATAAAACCTTTAAAATCTCTAAACAATCACAAGTAGGGCAGTTCATCACAGTTCATCCATTGCAACTGGATTGATGAAAGGTCACTTACACCTGTAGGCTACATTGTATTTGGGAAAAGCAAAAGGTATCAGCATAATGTTATTTATTTATTTATTTATTTATAAACAAAAACATCTCTGTCAGTTCCATGCCGTTTTTAACAGCGATCAAAAACAAAGGTCATTTTTGGATGGATGGATTTTTTGTGAATGTTTCTTCTTCTACATAAGATTTTAGTCATCTTTAGTTCATGTAATACTTTATTGTCAATGCACAAATTAAGTAACAGTAGTCTGAAACGTTATTGTTAATGTAGCCAGTTAAATGTTCATCATTACTGTCAGAACACAGATTGGGAATCAAGAGCAGATCCAGTCAAACTTTATATCAGGTGTGCGCCGGTTATTTATGCCGCTGCTGTTGGCCGGTTGCAACGTACGCTCATCAATACGTCATCGACACGCCTCTTTATGCAGACAGGATTCGATCCCCATTTCGCGCCCATAGACATGAACTATGAGGTAGTATCTTGCTCCGCCTTAACAATCTTTGGTTTACATGTCTTCTTGAAAGAAATGTTGAAAGTCGGGCTGAAATCACATTCATATCTAGTTTTGCTGCATGCATGTTACAAGGACACTGGGCCATGTCATGTAAGGGACATGGTACTGCAAAAAAACGGAAACATAGTCTACATTGCAGAACCACTCAACTTTATTAATGTATAGTGAATAAATGTTACACTACTGTGCACAGCCTGACGGACGATGCTAGCGTTAGCAGCGGTTAGCTAATTATGCTAACGTTAGTTATCTACAAGTCTCCTCCAAGTGACAATCATATTATACACAATGCTGGCAATGCTGAGAACAATTACTGTAGCATCCTCGTTTATCTTACTTACATTGAGTTGACTGTGTGGCTTAATCCACAGATGTGGTGAAGCACTGTTTTGTTATGGTTTGCTAAGTAGTAACCCATTGATGGAAATAGTAGAGAGCTGGGTGTCAAATCTTCGCATTGTATCGCGGAGTGATTTATTATTAGCTGTGCTGAGTCTGAGTTGAAATGTCCAGGGATATTCCAACTCATGGAACGTCTCTCGACCAATCAGAAACAAACTAGATGTACCGCATAGCGGTACAAAATATGACCGCCGCTCAGTCCTGTACATCCGTTCACAAAAATAAATCACACTTCAATTTGTCTCCATATTTTACTCCATCCCCCACTCTTGAAACTTTTGTGTATGCTTGTTTGGCATGCCTGAGTGTGTGTGTGTGCGGCTGCACAGAAAGTACCCTACTGGTGCTGAAAAAAGGTGAATAGATTGTAGAATAGCCAAAGAAGATGTAGAATTGTTATAAAACCTTTAAAATCTCTAAACAATCACAAGTAGGGCAGTTCATCACAGTTCATCCATTGCAACTGGATTGATGAAAGGTCACTTACACCTGTAGGCTACATTGTATTTGGGAAAAGCAAAAGGTATCAGCATAATGTTATTTATTTATTTATTTTTTATGTATTTATAAACAAAAACATCTCTGTCAGTTCCATGCGTTTTCAACAGCTATCAAAAACAAAGGTCATTTTGGATGGATGGATTTTTTTGAATGTTTCTTCTTCTACATAAGATTTTAGTCATCTTTAGTTCATGTAATACTTTATTGTCAATGCACAAATTAAGTAACAGTAGTCTGAAACGTTATTGTTAATGCACAAATTAAGTAACAGTAGCCTAGTCTGAAACGAAGTGCTGTTTTACATCTAACCAGTGGTGCAAATAACTGACATGTCCAAATGGGCCTTGATGAAATGCGTCGCTAGACTGTTCATACACATTTTAACGGGCCAACGTTGAAGAGCTTTTGTCCGTTATTGTTAGTGCAAATATAGGCTGATTCATGTTCCCTTGCATTGTTTAACTGAGGTCCATGGCTAGTCTGGCTTTCATCAGACCAAGCTCAATCTTTTTAAGAAATCAAAAAATAAATAGCGGGCAGATCAGGCTGGGTTCACCCAGCCTAGTCCATAGGCACCCGATATTGTTTAATTTTCCGATTGAGATATACACGCTCTGGCTATTCTAAATGCAAAAATGCATCAGGGAGTTATGACAAAACGGTAACTAACAAACTAGATCCTAATAGAAAGTTGTTAGCTTCCCTAAGCTACAGGTAGGATTATAAGGTAGGCCTATTGACAACATAAATTGTCAATAGGCTATGCTGGCGACACAAATAAAATCTCCTTTGGAAACCAATGGCTTACGCCTTACAGTATCAAGCGGACTTAAACTGTCATATCGTGGCGAAAAGTTGTAATAACATTCACGCAGCTCCATGAGTCAATGAAAGCACAAATGAAGTAGCCACTTCTAAATGGGACCTACTACACAGTAGCTTAAGGTGTTTTGCTAAAACAGCCATAATGAAATGAAGGTGTCATTGTTTGGATACTCTTCACAATACCGTGCTTTTTAATTTCACAGACTACAACTACCAAGCTGTAATCAAAGCACATCGATTCCCCTCTCACACCCTGCACGCAAAAACAAAAATAAACAGGCGCCTCAGTCTCACGCATGTATAGGCAAAACTGCATCAGACCGGTGTAACGTTGGTAAATCTTCCATTGCACAGAATGATTTTGTAGCACGTGCAATAAATGACAGTCGAAAGATACAAACAGTGCTGCTATACATTTGCTTGGTATAACCGCATTTATAGTTTTCTACAAATGCAATAAATCAAATGCCTCCATCACTCAACCAACGCTAACGGTAACATTACCTAGGTCCTTATTGATATTACAAGATTAACGTTACCTGCAGTAAAAACCAAGCATGTCCGATAAACATCCTCAGATTTATTTTAGGCTTCAAGAAGAAATGGGAATTACACTTCATGTGAACATCGTCCTATCCTTATTAGATGTTCGCTAGGGTAAATTACAGTCCTTGTATGAAGCGTCCATTGTTTTTCAAACCCTTTAACTTCCAACAAAATTACGTCTCACTGCAACGATGCGCCATCTAGTGGACAAAACTACTTCTCGCCAATACTGAAAATGCAGCCATGATGATGATGATGAATATTTATTTTGGCTTTCTTTTTAATCCTACTGATTTTCATTTTTTACCGGGGAAATCACAAATGAGTGATTATGAGCCAGGTTTATGTGGGCCCTTGAGACCAACATACCATAAAAGATTCACAGAGAACTGTGTCTGCCCTACCCTCCTTTCGGGGTCCAGTCCAGCGGGGGCTGCAGATGAAAATCGAAAAATGACGGTTCCATGCTATCCATATGGGGGTACATGCTCACCAAGTTTTGTGTACCCCGGTCTTTCAGTGTCCCGGAATCCTTGTTGGTGTACGTCACTAAATGTACACATAAATTATTTTATTGTAAGGCCCCCATGAACGAAAGTACACAAAACTTGGCATGCATTCAGAGGGTGTCATAATGATCCTACACTTTTAATTTTTGTGCAGTTTTGACCTTGTCAGCCAGAGATATTGAGATGAAAACACCTAATTTTATGCTTTTCATTTTTAACTAGGTGGCGCTATACATGAAATAAGTGGTAATGGGATGGGTTGACATGCCCCTTAAGACCAACATACAAAAAAAAAGGTGGACCTCCTAGGCCCTACGGTTCTCGAGATATTCACAGAAAACTGTCTCCGGCCACCTACAGGCCAGTTGGTGTATAGTAACATAAATTAATTTATTGTGTGGCCCCCATGAACGGAATTCCACAAAACTTGGCGTGCATACAGAGGGTGTCATAATGATCCTACACTTCCAATTTTGTGCAGTTTGACTATGTTAGGTCACAGATACCTTCAATTACACCACCTCATTTTACTTTTTTTTGTGTTTAACTAGGTGGCGCTATACATGAAATGAGTGGTTATGGAATGCGTTGACATGGCCCCTTGAGATCAACATACAAAAAATAATGGTCCTCCTAAACCTTACGGTTCTCGAGATATTCACAGAAAAACTGTGTCTGCCCCACCCTCCTTTGAGGGTGCAGTCCAGCGGGGGCTACAGATCAAAACGAAAAACGATGGTTCCATGCTATCCATATGGGGTTACATGCCCACCAAAGTTTTGTCTACCCCGGTCTTTCAGTGTCCCGGGAATCATTGACGGAAATTTGGACATGCTAAAAGAAAAAAAAAAAAAAAAAAAAAAAAAAAAAAAAATCTGACCGAACCTTATATGATCTCTTGGCGCGGTCATAAATAGTTCCATAGAACCCAATTGTTGTATAATTATTCATATTCAATTGCAAAGTAGAGTCAAAGATTGTTAAGGCGGAGCAAGGTACTTCGTCGTAGTTCATGTCTATGGGCGCGAAATGGGGATCGAATCCTGTCTGCATAAAGACGCGTGTCGATGGCGTTATTGATGAGCCGTATATGTTGCAACCGCCAACAGCAGCGCATAAATAACCGGGCACACCTGATATAAAGTCGATTTTCTCCAGACTGGAATGCTCAAAAATGCTAAAAATGTACCTGAAATGTTCAGAAGGGTTTGAGGATCATGAAAACGTGCCCGGAATTCACATTCCTAACTCTATAGAACCAAGACCTTGGCATATGTGGTAAAATTCTGAGCTGTGCCCATAGACTTCAATGGAGCAGTCGCTGCCTCTGCTCTGCATAAAGGGGGATTTTGACCCCCCCTCGTGCGATCCGGGTTCCCGGAAGTGGCTCCTGATGAAATATCTTGCTCCGCCTTAACAATCTTTGTGTAAACCACAAAGACCCGTAACGAGGGGTCTGGAATGTTGGTTACCTAGCAACCAAGATGCTGTCTATTAAAAAGGGAACTATTTTTTGATGCGTAAGAACGATGTCGAAATTTAACATTTTTAAACAATAATGGGGTGTTTTCAGATTATTTAGTTTGTGGTAGAATTGTTGTATAAAAGCAATATAGCACTCGTGATCGTGGGATTGGTCATGGATATTCCCACGGGTGTTGTTCGGCCGTAGCCACGAGGCCGGAGGCCGAGGCCGTGACCAACCCCACTCTCACTCGTGCTATATTGCTTAATTCTACTCATGTCTACTGATACCTTTCTACTGTTATTGAGCTTATTTTTCTACTTATGTTTTGAGTGCTAAAGTAAGACATTTCTTATTACTTCTGTTATAGCAAAATGCATGTTCACTACATTTACATTGGTGGTATCATCCTTACGTAAAGGGGGAATGTTCTGTTCTATACTGTACATTCGCCAGTAGGTGGCGAGAACGCATTACGCGTTATTCATATGTACGTGTTCTGACATGAGAAGAAGAATACATGGAGAATGAATGACAAGTTACTGTGTACTGCGTAATTATTACTACAAATAACTTACAGTTACTTTGCATATCTACTATTGTACAGTTATTATGACTGCCGCTAGCGAAGCGGTCATATAGGGATTGTCAAAGTTTTTTTATTTTTTTTCCGTCATCTACTTCCTGAATTTTTGGTCAACGATACCCGGGACACCGAACCACCGGGGCACATGGAATTTGGTGTGTATGTAGCTCCACTAGACTTTTACGGAAATAAATCGTAAATAACTACCTGAACCGTGGTACCGAGGATGAAGAATTTTTTATGGTATGTTGGTCTCAAGGGCCCACATCAACCTAGCCCATAATCACATTTGCACCCCCCCCGGTAAAAAATGAAAATGCAATATCATTCTGCTTTAATCGCCCCTCTCTTCAGTTAAGATGTTCAGAACTGCACCACATTTTATGTGTATGATTTTCGCATGTCCAAATTTCCGTCAAGGATTCCCGGGACACTGAAAGACCGGGGTAGACGAAACTTGGTGGGCATGTAACCCCATATGGATAGCATGGAACCATCGTTTTTCGTTTTGATCTGTAGCCCCCCCGCTGGACTGCACCCCCCGAAAGGAGGGTAGGGCAGACACAGTTTTCTGTGAATATCTCGAGAACCGTAAGGTTTAGGAGGACCATTTTTTTTGTATGTTTGCCTCCAGGGGTCATGTTAACCCATTCCATGTGCACACATGTGCATAAACAGATACACACGCACACACATACATTCACAGTAATCATACGTATGACACATACTCACAAAGTAGACATATGTACGCATTCATGCACATGCACAAACACACTATACGCAGGCAAACACACAAGCACGCACACCCACACACATAAACATAAACGTGTACACGCACACATGCACACAATTCAAGAATTTCTCAGAATTATGAACAGGCTAGATGGGGGTGGGGTTGTATAAAATGAATTTTACATGTGAAATCTATGAACTAATCATGTTTTGGTACTTGTCTAGCAGATACCAGTGAGAATTGAGTGTGGATAATGCAATTTAGTGAGACAGTTAGAATCATATAGGCCTTTCAGCGTGATTTATTTTGTGGAAAAAATGTGCTGGACTGGGCGGCGCTCTGCGGTACATCTAGTTACAAATTCAGTAGGATTAAAGGAAAACCAAATATTCATCATAATAATTTGGCTGCATTTCCAGTATTGGCGTCACATAGTCGTTTGTCCACCAGATGGCGCATCGTTGCAGTGAGACGTAATTTTGTTGGAAGTTAATCTAAAGTGGGTTGGAAAGACTAGCTTCTGTCATGGAAAATGAGCCCACGAGAAACCAATCACCCTTCAATTAGCACTCTGTATCACTATCACTAGCACTCTGGTGAACGTGATCCAAGAAGACACTGGAGACTGAAGAGAGCTGCCGTTGACCAAGTTTAATTCACAAGTACTGACAATGGACAAAGTCTGACCAAGGACCACCAAGCAGTAAAGTGAATCAAGGTATCTGCAGATAACCTGTTCCCATGAGAAGGTGCACATGATCTGAAGTCTGAACGATTGTGTCTCGCCTTTTATACTAGGTGTGAGATCCCAGGCCCTCCTAGTTTTCGTACGTCACTCACCCAATCAGAAATCAAGGTTCCTCCCCGTGTCTGATGATTGACACCTGACTGAGCCAATCAGCTAAGTGCACAGTTATTCCGATCGATCATAATAGTGGATTTCATTTTGACACTATTCAATAAAAAAATAAGGTGTTCTCATGCTTCGAGCTAATGCGTGGCTTTAAGCTTGCTGTTCTCATATGTCATTTTAATGTATGGTTTTCCGCTGACATAACTGGTTTTGACACCTTGGACGGTCACGCTTCGGTGCGATTGTCTCAGGGTACGCGGCTTTGATTAATGGCCTATAGTCTCTTATCACCATATAGTTGTCTCAGTCCCATCATTAGATGGGCTTCTCATGGTGTCTATGTCTTGGGTTCTTTCATTTTAGTGCACTTAGCATCACTTTCCCTATTGCCTGGCGTCGGTCACTTGTTAATGGAGTGTGAATTATACCTGGATTGCGTGCTTATCGAGGCTTCGAAGAGTGTGAGATCAGGGAAGGAACTTGCTGAAACGGGGAATAAGATCTGTATTGCGTGCAATCACTGTTTTGGGGTGCGTGCGAGCAAAGAGATGACTTGGCGAGCGAAACCCACGTGCGGGTGGGTGGGTGCATGAACTTCAAGGGAACAGGACATCATGTTCTTTTTCACTGCAGAGTGAAAGACTCAGGTCTTTTGCACTTTATGTTGGAAAATTACCATACTTCCTACAAGGACAAGACTGTAGTTTACCGCAGAGAATGTCTAATAAGGGTAGGGTGATTTCTGCATGACATGTAATTCCCATTTCTTCTTGAAGCCGAAATAAATCTGAGAATGTTTATCGGACATTCTTGGTTTTTACTGCAGGTAGGCTACGTTAATCTTAAATTATATCAATAGCCTAGAGTACGTAAAACAGGGCTCTCAAGTGTTGAGGACAGACAAGAGTGACAACACCCCCGCCCCCCGTCCGAGGGTTAAAGGGGTGGCTGGTCAGACGGGTTGTGAGAATGGGGGTGTTTCATTAATAATACTACAAGTTTTAGCTGCTGTTATTAATATGCCTTCAGATGTTCCAGTGTAACAGAGGTCAATTCGTCCGCCGCTCACGGCCCTCGAACCCGCCACCTAAACACACCGGCATGGGAGTCGAGCGCTCTAACCACTGAGCTAAAAGCCCAAGCTTCCAACTCAGCGGTTAGAGCCGTTCTTAAGGTTAGGGGTGTGAGGATTTTACACGCCAAAACTAGCATCACCAGCTAGCATACACCAGCCCCAGGTCGGTTAACAGTTGATCCAATATAAGTTGTGCAGAAATATAGCCCATCTTATACACACCAATTGAATTGAAATAGAAATTGTAAAGATTTGTATTTTTTGTAATTATTTATATATTATCATTATATATTTAGTGTAGTCATATCAGAACCTGAAGTAGCCTACAATCCAAATGCAAGCATGAAACTTCAGAGTATTACCTTTCATTTGAGGCCAAGATTATACTTATAAGGGGTTCATATGCAGTAAGCATTTGATTGCCAGTATGCATTTTGGATAACCCAAAGTCCTATGGGGAGTTTTCATAGGGCATTTTACAAAATGCATGAGCATATCTTGGCAAAAAATGGTCTAAAGTACTCATGTTGTCATTCTATATTGATCTACTTTTGCACACAGAATGCAAGACCTAATGCTAGGACTCAAGTCATATCAAGTCAAGACCTAGAGGGCTGAAATGTGATCAATCAAAGATGCTTGTTATCCGGTAGAATAAAAAAAGAATAATCTAGCCTTTGTAACTTTGTGTCAGTACATCACACAATTATTCTAATTGTTTTTCTAATTGTTTTCCAACAGTGTCTCAGCTTTCCAAAAGAGAGCAGGCATTTGATTATTGGCTACAGTATGTAGGATCAATGCCCTCCTAAGTCAAAATGGGGCAAAAGTCTAATTTATAATTGCTCAGATTTGTAAAAGAAAAGATTTGACACATGACACTGACAATTCAATAATGGGCCTTTTCACCACCTCTGAGCATCCACAAACCTGGACCTTTTAGGGGGCTTTCCTCTCAGGGTGAATGAGAGGATGCTTAATTGCTTTTTACCCGACATTTTTTAATACAGATGCAATGATCGATGCATCCATGGCCAGGATTTAATTATATAATATGACATGATTTTAAAAGTGACCTATAACAATACAATACACTTTAATTTGTTTAGTGCTAATAAAATTATTAAGCCTATTTGGAGAGAGAGATGTTTAGAATGTGACTATGTCAGTCACCGTGTGAACGAAAGTAGGCTATGACTAGGCATAGGCTACTTGTTCTGAGCAAGTGTCGTCAATGCAGGCTGTGAAACTGTTGGCAGTTACAGACAGTCATGAACAACTGATGCTAATTATCTGGGAAACATTCTCTAGCAGCAGTCACATTGTCATTGTTTGTGTCAAACGAGATGTGGATTTGTTGTAACATTAAAGGAATTATCCTATTCGAATTATCCTATCCGGAGTAAAATGCACTTTAGATCAATTTACGGATGATTGGGAGTACATACGTTGAGTTGACATCAAAATCATGTCATTTGGATGTGTTTTGAGAAAGTTCGATTTTACCGTTTTTAGTCAAAACTCGTTAGCGTGGAAGTGAGAAGGGCATTTTATTTCGCCTACAAAACGCTATTTGTATACCTCTTCTACAGTTCCAAACATCATTACACTTACGTGGTAGTGAGTAGAGGGTCCCTAAAGCCAAACCGAAGTATCCCGAGGTCTTTATGTGGTCGGATAGAGAGTCCAGAATGAATTTCATCAAGCCAGTACCTTTTCGAAATGTTGCCATCTTTGCTGCCATCTTTAGGGAAAGTCCAGGAGTCGATTGCCAAGTGTGGAGTAAGACGCTTGGAAATTCTACATCGCCATCGCCGTTTAAAAAAAAAACATAGTCCAGTCCATACAACTTCATTTCAATTTCAAAAGAAATACTGGACTATGTTTTAAAAAAAATTTTTCTTTTAAAAAACGGCGACGAAATTGTGAATTTCCAGAGCGTGTTACTCCACATTTGCCATACACGTTCAATAATTCACGTTCAACAATTCCAGGATACGCGATTTTCTGATTGGCTATTGTGTAGCCCCTCTCGTTATTTTTGATTGGCTGATAAAGTGGCAGGCTAGGGAAGACGCTTGATTCCTGCCGGTTCCATGAGAGTGGCGCGGCCAGAGACATTTTGGGCGCTGCGGCAGCATATTAAGTATAGTTTTTCTGCGTGAGAAATACAATGTGTGGCGGGAGAGCGTGACAAAAGACTGAAATGAGTGACTGTCACGCTCAATGCTTTATTGTTACTAAAATAATGTTACCGTTAGCATTGGTTGAGTGATGGAGGCCAATTTGATTATTGATGTATTTGTAGAAAACCATAAATGCGGTTATAGGCTACCAAGAAAATTGATAACAGCACTAATTGCATCTTTCGACTGTCATCTCATTTGCTTATGACTAGAAAACCATCACGTAGCGAACGTGTTGTGGCTAACTCACTTAGCTCCTGTTACTAACAGGAGCTAAGTGAGTTAGCCACAACACGTTCGCTAACATGATGGTTTTCTAATGGAAAATATAGGCTACCTGAAAGATAACCTGTCTATGATGCACAAACACCAGGCTGGGACATTTATCTCAAAGTCTCAAAAAGCATCTGAGTCAATGTTCATTCCCAAACACCCATATACAGTAGGCTACTTCAATCCTCTATTTTCAAAGGTGATTCAAGTAAGGAAGAGCATGGCTCAAAGTAAAGTAACTAGGACTGAAACTACATAAATTCGTCAAAGTGAATAATCTGTGTCAACTCGCCGCAATGTAGATTTATTAACGCACCCGTGATCTACATCTCCATTTAAACCAAGCGCACGTTGAGAGAGCGCACGTTGAGAGATGTATCCAGGGCAGGGCTGTACCTACACATATTTGTTGCACGTGCTACAAAAATCATTCTTTGCGATAGAGGATTTAGTACCAACGTTACACCGGTCCAATACAGTTTTGCCTATGGCTATACAGTGAGACTGAGACGTTTTTTGTTTGTTCGAAGTGCGTGTTTAGGGTGTGAGAGGGGAGTCAATGTGCTTTGATTCCAGCTTGGTAGTAGTAGTCTATTAACCTGGCAATAGCCAGATGAATTTCGCTCCGCCTAGCTCCACTCATCCATCTGGAACCGATCCATTGAAGTGTTGCTTCAGAAGGCTGGGCCTAATCAAAAAATGCTTGCATATGATTGAATAAGCCACTTGTCCGTCATCTATTGACGTGCTACTTCAACCACTCACATCGAAGCCAACCCGCGGACGCTAATAACAGACTCACAGTCGCTTCTACGCTTATGTCACATCTATGAAACTCCCCGCCCTGGCCCCTGATTGGCTAAACCATAAAGTTGGTTGGAGAAATCACTCTCAATGGAAGAAGTCCCAGATGGATGTGAGTGAAGCTAGGCGGAGCTAAGTGGAACGACATTCATCTGGCTAGGGTCAGGTTGGTAGTCTATGCCAGTGGTTTTCAAAGTGGGGGCCGCGAGGGGGTGCCAGGGGGGCCTCAGCAAGTTGGAGGGGAAAATAAAAGCAAGAAATAAATACATTTGAAACATTTAAAATATACTATGAGGGTTGTTATACAATGCCATTATAATAATGTGACGCATATCTGAACATATTTCCCATGATAATGACTGGGAATAATAGTAGAGTGATGGCTCTCATATAGCAGAAAGCCCCAAATAAAAAGTTTACACACTGTATGCTCCATCGCGATGTGGCTGTGGCTAAAATAATAATTAGATTAGCTTAATGTTTTTACATTTGCCGTAGTATTGTCGATGGGTTTAATTAATAAAACATCAAGGGGTTCCTTGGCCAGAACCTAGTGGTATTTGGGGGGCCTTGTCGTGGAAAAGTTTGGGAACCCCTGGTCTATGCGATTAAAAAAACGTGTGTGTGAAGTATCCAAACAATGATAACGCTTTCATTATGGCTGCTTTAGCCACAGACCTTGAGCTACTGTACAGTGGGTTGGGTTCCATTTAGAAGTGTCGCTTTCCATGATTCACACAGCTGCATGAAATGTATTACTACGGATATGCAAAACTTCGGCAAGAGGTGGCAGCTTAAGTCTGCTTGATACTGTAAGCCATTGGTTCCCAAAGGAGATTTTATTTGGGTCGCCAGCATAGCCTAGTGACAATTTATGTTGTGTAATAGGCCTAGCATAGGGCCTACCTTATATAGCTTATAGTTTGTTAACAGTCACGGTTTTGTCATAACTCCCTCTATGCATTTTTGCATTTAGAATAGCTCTGAAACCGGGGGCGAACACGTCGTAGGGGGGGCGCCAGTGCGTGGATATCTCAATCGCAAAATTAAACAATATTTTTATTGGGCGCCTACCATGGACTAGGCTGGGTGAACTCAGCCTGATCTGCCGGCGATTCCTTTTCGATTTCTTGAAAGATTGAGCTTGGACTAACCATGGACCTCATAGTTGCAAAATGCAAGGGAACATGAATCAGCATATTATTTGCACAAACAATAACGGACAGTAGCTCTTCAACTTGGTCCGTTAAAATCAGTATGAACAGTCTAGCAACGCATTTCATGAAGGCCCTTTTGGACATGTCAGTTATTTGCACCACTGGGTAAAACGGTAGTTTTAGACTACTGGTATTTAATTTGTGCATTGACAATAAAGCTGAATATCATATGAACTAGATGACTAAACTTATGCATATTTAGAAGAAGAAACATTCACAAAAATCCATGACATGACCTCTCTTCTTGATAGCTGTTGAAAACTGCATGGAACTGACAGGGATTGTTTTGTTTAATAATAAATAAATAAATACATTATGCTGCTACCTTCTGCTTTTCCCAAATACAATGTAACCTACAGGTGTACCTTTCATCAGTCCAGTTGCAATGGATGGACTGTGATGAACTGCCCTACTTGTGATTGTTTAGATATTTAAAGGTTTTATAACAATGCTACAAATTTTTTGGCAAATGCTACAAATCTATTCACCTTTGCAGCGCCAGTAGGCTACTTTGTGTGCGGCCGCAAACACACATTCCAAACAAGCATACACAAAAGTTTCAAGAGTGGGGGATGGAGTAGAAGATGGAGACAAATTCATTAATATGATTTATTTTCGCAGAATGGATGTACAGAACTGAGCGGCGGTCATATTTTGTACCGCTATGCTGTACATCTATTACTACTTTACAACCTAACAGACAGTATGTTTTTTCTATTTATTATATTGTCTTTTATTCTGTCTCCCAGCACAGTTGGAGATGTTACATTTTAGCCTACATTTCACTGCTGTTGTACATGTAGGCCTACAACCATGCATGTGACGAATAAACCTGACTTGATTAAATTAAATTTAAATCTCACATTGGCCTGAGGAACACTGGATTTGCTCCTTAGGGTCCTTAGAGTGCTGAAAGCCTGCTCTTCAAGACAACAGTAAATTTAAACTTTCAAAGCATCTTTTAACTGTTTGACTTAGCTGAAATATTGCCATACACTTTGAAAGTGGAAGCAAGTTTGTGGGTCCAAATGGAAAACGCGAATGATAGATAGATAGGCCTACTTTATTAAATGCTGAATGCCTCGTCTATAAAACTGCCCTTGTATTTAGGGAGCTGCAAATAGCTAAGTTATAGTATCCATATGCATGCGGTAGGCTAGCGGTAGCTGTTACGAACACTGGTCCTATGATGAAGTAATGCCAACGTTGTTCCGTGGTATTTGTGGGAGTTTTATTCAGCGATCACCTGGCTGAGTTTTGGACGCGTGTGGTGTTTGTGTGTGTCTGAATGCCTCGTCTATAAAACTGCTTGCCATTGTATAGGGAGCTGCAAATAGCTAGGTTGTACGCTGTCCGTATGCATGCAGTAGCGGGTAGCTGTTACGAACATTGGTCAATCATATGATTAGCCTAAGTAATGCCGACGTTGATCCGATTTTTGCGGGAGTTTTATTCAGCGACCACCTGGCTGAGTTTCAGACGCGTGTGGTGTGTGTCTCTCCCTCCCTCTCCCTTCGAGCTGGGAGGCGTTGCCATCAATGAGAGACGTGTAATGCGTAGTTGAATATTAATTCGTGTTAACGTTCATCATGTAGCCTACCAGACATACACCTGTAAGTGTACCGTGTATGCCTTACTTGTGTTTAGAGCCGTTTTCTAACGTTATTATTAGCAATCCGGTTCAATGGTGGTTGAGCTTTCGTCAGCTACCAAACAAGTGTGTGTGCATCTGGTCTGTCTCACTCCGTGGGACACGCGCACCACAGCGATAGGAGTGCTGCGCTACCTGAAGGAGAGCTTTTAAAACTTTTGAGAGATATGTTTTTTATACCGTTGATGCCGTTTAGAACAGAAACATCTGATACCACGTTATTTTCCTCTGCTGATTTATGTTCTGTGGTTGACAAATCTGGCCGCTTTTTTTTAAAGAAAATTTGAAACCATGCAGTCTTAAATTACAAATCAAGCACTTTATTTCAATAGCTACTTTTCAGGCTTATTGTTTTCTTAAATTATTTAAATGTGTTGACAAAGGACATTTTGTGATGACCTGAATTAGGCTATATCTTATAATATGTCAGCAAGCAATGCATCATCAAGGCTGTGTTGTACCCTTTTACCCTTGCACAGTTAACCATATGCAGTGCACCCATCCATAAGTTCAATAAATGTTCCTTTTTTAAATTGAGACTTAACATTTGTTATCATCATTTGTGTAATTATGTGTCATTTGTATGATGTAAATTGAGGGAGAAAAAGCAGTATTCGGCTCCAAATATTGGCTCAAGAAAATCGGCAGCCTGTATCGGTCATCGGCTAAGGCTGATGGGAAAAAAAATCGGTATCGGTACTAAAAAAATCCATATTAGTCGATCCCTAATCTCAATTATATGATCAAGCTGTCCATCCCCAACTGCCCTGTGATAATAATAATCCATATCCACACACAGGATGAGCGTCTAGGACTCACAGAGGTGAAGTGATGATGGGGTAAAGACACGGCAAGCAAGCAAACATGGATTTTGGTGGAGAGTGGAGATTTATTTACAGTGCAAAAATAGTGCAAACAAACAGCAAAAACAAAAAGACTTGACGAAAAAAAAAATTCAACCTACAGGTTTCTAAATTCAATAGCGCTATAGCACAATTCACCGTATACAACCTCTCAGCAAGTTGGCACTCTCAAGACTCTCACACAGGACTTCCCTTCAAGATATCTCTCCTTACCTGAAATGAGCCAGCCAATTACCCAATCAAGACCTTGGGTCTTGGGACCAACTTAGAGGGGTGACTGATGGCCTGTACCAATATCCCTATACTGTTAAAACATTTACTATTACAAAGACACATACATACTGTACACAATACACAAAAACATACACAGCAATAAAACAGAAACTGAGTGTAGGTGGGTGTATGTTTGGTTGCACAGTCTTTTAACAGTGTAAAACAACATAGGGGAAAAGTTTCCTTTTCCACACGGCCTCTGAGCGTCTGCTGCTGGGTCAAATTCAAGACTCTTTTCCTCAGTGGTTTCTTGTTGGTGGAGTTGCCCGGTGCTCTCCGTTCCTGTGAGTTTTGGGTCTTTCATATCTGTTCAGCATTGTTTATTTTCATTAGGTTCATTATTGATTGCATTTTTGGGGGCCAAGCAGCGAAGCTGCGAGGACCTCATTGTGTTTCTACATTTTCCTATTATTATTATTATATGCAATGGGAGTCTATGGCAGCACATAGAACCGTATGGTAAAAAGTTGGGAAATTTGGCACACTGATTGGGGACAGTCCCGTGATTCATGTCATCAAGTTTCATGTCGGCAACTCGAACCCTCTAGCGCCACCAACAGGCCAAAGTTGGACGTGCGTTCATGCACGTAACTTTTGACCTGTTGGTCCGAATTTCAAAAGTCAGGTATTGTTGGAATCCTTGGACCAAGCCGAGTTCAACGCACCCTATGACGTCATTTACCACCATGATGGATTTTCCACCATTTTGGATTTCATCAAAAACACTTAAAATGTATCAGGGGTCACATACTTTCTCTGATTCCCACCAAATTTGACACAGATCATCTTCAGACCAAGCCTCACAAAAGTTATCACTTTTTGTCTTCGAAGTATTACCGTTCGCCTGCAAAAAGCCAATCAAAATTTCCTCTGCGGAGCCGCCAAAAGGAAGTGAGCTCATATCTCAGCAACCCTTGCATGTATCAAAACCAAACTTGGTACATTGAATCATGACCCCATCAGGAGGACCCTCAATAAATTTGGTGACCTTTGACCTCTAGGGGGCGCTGTAATTCACAAACATGCTTTTTGGCCTGTAGCTGCTGCTGTGCTTAGAATTAAATTGTACTAGTGGTGTCTGGTAATACTGTGAAAGGTCCTTAGGTCAACTGAGGGCAACTTGTCACATCAATATAATTTATTCGGCCGCCATATTTGATTTGATCAAAAACACCAACAATTTCGCTGGAGGTCACAAATTTCATCTGATCTTCACCAAAATTGGCACAGACCATCTTCAGATCATGCCTTGTCACTTCATTTATTTCTGTAACAATTGATAGAAGCGTTCGCCCGTCACATCCAATCGAAATTTGTGGTGAAGCCGCCTCTAGGGTCACTGCAATTAGCAAAAATGCATTTTGCCTTGTAACTTTTGACGTGCTAGACGTGAAACTTGCTTTGACAGCTTATGGCCATACGTCTGATTGCAGCATTGAGCTAACAGCATTTCGTTGCCATGGTTACTCCGGCCTATCTGCTTGGTCCCCTCATTGCTGCTTGCAGCTATATTATTGCTTATTATTGCAATTCTCCTTAATGTAGTCTTACTAACTAAATGTAGCCTACTCCAATTATTAGAGTACCTGTTTACATGGGTGGATTTTTCAATCGATCGGATAATCAGAACGGAGTACACCACCTCTCTCGAACCGATTGGAAATTTGGTAGGATCGGACTGAATCCGATTGGTTGAGATGTTTACAGTCATTTTTAATTCCGAGTGAGCCATTACTCCATTTGTAATCAGATTAAAAGTGTCAATATAAATGGGGCTAGTGTGTTTTACCAGCTGCTTGTGTGGCAGTGTTGAACCAGTCCATACAAAGACATGTAATGCTTGACAAAACTGAGACTAATGTACAGAAGACTGGAGAACACTGAATGTGTGGTGATTTTTAATGAAATGTACACTCTCTACATCTTGACGCAGAGGAAACAAAAGGTGAAAAATATACAAATGAATACATATCACAGTGCAAATGTATGAAAATAATTTAACCCGCCCAAGAGAACACATACATTGCATGTCATTTCAGTGTTCTGAGACAACATAAGCTTAAGTGTCATGTCTGCATTCTTTAATCTTCATTGTAAAGCTGAGGTGGATAGCAATTATATCCAGTTGGACTAATATTTATGTTATGACCACACCATATAGATAGCAATGATATTTTTTGTTCTCTATCTTAAGGCACAGGTCCAGGTATCTCTCTCAAGGGGATATTGTACAAAACATTATTCCCATGTTTAAACAGTGGTAGTCATATTGCCTAAACTAACATAACTGTTGCAATAAGGGAGTCAGAATTAAGACTCAGCAGATAGTAAGTATAGTAAGTTTGAACAGTGGTACATCAAATAACAAATGACTCCAGGGGAATGCAGCCCACAAACAAATGACCATGACAACTTTTCAAAACTTAAAGGTGCTCTAAGCGATGACACACGTTTTTTAGGCTAAAACATTTTATGTCACTTTAAACATCACCTAACCAACCGCTAGCTGTCTGTGTTCTGAATACACTGTAAAAAAATGTGATCTCTGTGGACAACCCAGGCTCCAAAAACGGCAACAAAAACAACCTGGGCAAACCTAGCCCATAAAAACAACAAACTGTTCCAGCAAATCACAGACGACATGTGCGTTTAAGTGAGTTTCAATTGCACAGGAGCAGCATGGGAGGAAGGGGGAAGAAGTAGCGAGCTAGCTCTCTGTTTTGTTTGAAAGTCAACAGAAGTGACGTTACCCAGCATCGCTTAGAGCAGGGGTTCCCAAACTTTTCCACGACAAGGGTGTTATTAAACCCATCGATAATACTACTACTTTAGCCACAAGCACTTCGCTATGGAGCATACAGTGTGTAAAAAATGTATTTGGGGCTTTCTGTTATATGAGAGCTATCACTCTACTATTATTCCCAGTCATTATCATGGGAAATATAATGTTCAGATATGCCTCACATTATTATAATGGCATTGTATAACAACCCTCATAGTAAAAGGTATATTTTACATTTTTCAAATATATTTATTTGTTGCTTTTATTTTTCCTTCCAACTTGCTGAGGCCCCCGTGGCACCCCCTCGCGGCCCCCACTTTGAAAACCACTGGCTTAGAGCACCTTTAAGTTGAGCATTCCTCATAATACAAAAAACAACTTCTTCCTTAGCCAAATCTGTACTTGTCTCGAATGGTAGTCATTCCTGAAATGGTAATGTAGCTAGAGATGCACCAATATGGAATTTTATGGCCGATAACGATAACCGATATTTATTGGTTTGTTGTGGCCGATACCGATACGATAACCGATAATATTACTCTTGAAAAAAAATTGTGAAAAGTGATTTGGGGAAAGCATTTTAATAAGCATAATTTTATTGCAGTAATTTTACCTACCACCAAATGATGGACAGAACTCATAATAGTCCTCAATAGTGCGGCAGTCAACAACATAACAGTAGCCTAGCCCTACAGTATGTGTGGCTCCTTTAAGTGAACCTGACGTCAGTGAATTGCGAGTGAGTGGCTAGAGAGTATGAATCGTTTTAATTTAGGACTAAACGCTCATAAACGGCTCAGCTGGGAATAAGCTACAGTATAGTGACCAAATCAGAGTTTGTGAGGGAAACTTATGTTCAGTTTCAACTGAATAAAGCTGCAACTCCTCAGACTGTATCTTATGTCCGTCTACTCTGTTGCGCACAACCTGCTGCAGCAGAAATGAAAGGGCTTAGCCCCGAAGGTTTTAATAACTTATTATGATGACCTGTCTGGAACTGAAGCAGGAATGGTTAGCATATTTCTAGGTAGTAATACAAAACCCAAGCTAACGTAATGCAAATATAATACTAAAACACAACTTAGAACTAGGCCTACTTATGTACTTGTCCCACTAACGAGTTTGGTTATTTGTTTCCCCGATCAGCGCGGTAAAGTGCAAACACACCAGCACAAGACGGCTCTAGATAGGGCTGAGCTCCGCTCTGGTAAGGTTAAATGGCGGATCATTCACGAGACGATTTTGAAATGCACAGATTCCCAAATGAACGCATATCCACAGATTTTGTTAGAGTGGTGAAATACATTCACACCGCTGACATTATATTGAGGAAAAAGTATAGCCAACCAAGCTCAAGTAGCTCAGTGTAGCCAGACGGACCTTACGTAGGCCTAAATTAGGACTTTAAAAAATATCGGCGCAAATTATCGGCCAGAATTCTGTTATCGGACCGATAATAATATTTTCATTTTTTCACTTATCGGCCAATAATATATCGGCCGCCGATATATCGTGCATCCCTAAATGTAGCACAAGACAACAGTAGCTGTGGTACATCATAATATACTATTTGAGATGTGAGTCAGTTTATATCTCAACTGCCGAAACAGGTTCTATAAAAATACATTTCCAGAATCACATTACATACATAATAACAAGACATCAGAGGTGGAAAAGTCTGGCTTCAGAAATTCCTGTGTACTTGTCACAGGTGATCTCACAAATTAGTTGATCTATCTGGCTGAAGAGTTGTGCTAATTAGAATCGGCTGATTTAAGTGAATGGTTGGAGGTGATACTGGTAGGGCATTTACTTTCTGAAGCTGGACTTTTGTACCTCTGCAAGACACCCATGCCAGGCTCCAATGCAATTGTGATTGGTACTTGCTTTTCTCATCTCATTTAAAATTGAATTGGTATTCACCTCAATTAATTCCAGTTAAATAACTACAATCCTATGCAGGACAGTGCAAACTACATTCAGGATTAAGAACACACTTACTGCCATGAGCCAGCTCTATGATCTGTCTCTATTCTCCATCAATCCTGGACACAACTGAAATGAAATGACTGAATAGTATTGGAGCAAAAGAGAAACATGTTAACTACTGTACTTAGAACTGTCACAATTTAACCGTTACAAAAAGGTAGTTACTAGAGATGCACCGATATGGAATTTTATGGCCGATAACGATAACCGATATTTATTGGTTTGTTGTGGCCGATACCGATACGATAACCGATAATATTACTCTTGAAAAAAAATTGTGAAAAGTGATTTGGGGAAAGCATTTAATAAGCATAATTTTATTGCAGTAATTTTACCTACCACCAAATGATGGACAGAACTCATAGTCCTCAATAGTGCGGCAGTCAACAACATAACAGTAGCCTAGCCCTACAGTATGTGTGGCTCCTTTAAGTGAACCTGACGTCAGTGAATTGCGAGTGAGTGGCTAGAGAGTATGAATCGTTTTAATTTAGGACTAAACGCTCATAAACGGCTCAGCTGGGAATAAGCTACAGTATAGTGACCAAATCAGAGTTTGTGAGGGAAACTTATGTTTAGTTTCAACTGAATAAAGCTGCAACTCCTCAGACTGTATCTTATGTCCGTCTACTCTGTTGCGCACAACCTGCTGCAGCAGAAATGAAAGGGGTTAGCCCCGAAGGTTTTAATAACTTATTATGATGACCTGTCTGGAACTGAAGCAGGAATGGTTAGCATATTTCTAGGTAATAATACAAAACCCAAGCTAAAGTAATGCAAATATAATACTAAAACACAACTTAGAACTAGGCCTACTTATGTACTCGTCCCACTAACGAGTTTGTTTATTTGTTTCCCCGACCAGCGCGGTAAAGTGCAAACACATCAGCACAAGACGACTCTAGATAGGGCTGAGCTCCGCATCATTCACGAGAGGATTTTGAGATGCACAGATTCCCAAATGAACGCATATCCACAGATTTTGTTAGAGTGGTGAAATACATTCACACCGCTGACATTATATTGAGGAAAAAGTATAGCCAACCAAGCTCAAGTAGCTCAGTGTAGCCAGACGGACCTTACGTAAATTAGGACTTTAAAAAATATCGGCGCAAATTATCTGCCAGAATTCTGTTATCGGACCGATAATAATATTTTCATTTTTTCACTTATCACCCAATAATATATCGGCCGCCGATATATCGTGCATCCCTAGTAGTTACTCAATCATTCAGAAGAAACCTGCACATAGAGCCACCTGCATATGTTCTTACAGTTTTTAGTTGTGGAATTATATATGTTAAAGCTAGAACACTGTCAGACTTGTGTGTGCATTTGTAATACACCTCTTGGTGTAACATTTTAACTGTAAGAACATTTGTGTCATTCCATAACCCTGTGGTCCACTGACAAACCATCCTTAGATTGTGACTGGCGACAACCCCTGCAGTCCCGAAATACAGCTTCTATACTTCCACACATGTTGCCTTGCCGAGCCGACTCTTGGCCTCTCCGTCACTGATCAGAAGGGGTTAATGCGTACGCCGGTCCCCAGTGGGGAGAAAGGGTTGACCTTGGCCCACATCAGTGCATCATTCAGAGATATGGCAGACTTCCCGTCCTCCAGGAAGAACACTGGGCCCTAGGTTGAAATAGATTGTACATGTTGTGACTAGAAGCCCAATTTACTACATAATAATTCATACCAGTGGCTTGTTTATGTGTGGAGGTCAGGTTTGGTTTTATGACCCCACAAGAACAATGCATCATTCCAGATGGATGGATGGACAGACAGACAGACATCTACAGTACTGTACATATACAAATGTAACAGGACAAGGTTCTAGCCGGGTAGTGCCATTGCAAGTGGCTCTTGGCATTCAGAGGCGAGCCAATCAGCGTATAGGAGTGGCTATATCAACTTCAACTTTTAATTTGAAAAGCCGACGTCATAGCTGCATAACGTTGTTCGTCCACCTGACTCCTGCCTTCACCGCGGGATCCCTTGTGCTGTTTTGTATGGCAAGCCATTTTAACATTTAACAGCTAGACTGGATATGTGTTGTAGATAGGCCTATCTGTATTTCAGTTTTGCCTAGTCAAAATTAACATTTCAGATATCAGCAACTACATTCTTCCTATCCATAATTGTCATTTCAGATATCCACAAAGACATTCTTCCTAGGACAAATGACGCCACGTTTGTCATTCATTTCTATGGGATTTATCATTACTGATATCTACAATTCAGTTGCAGATATCCACTATGTGAATTATGGATATCTGCAATTGAATTGTAGATATCTGTAATTCCAGTTAGAGATCTACAATTTGATTCTGACTAGTCATAACTCCAGTTGAAGATATCTTTAATTCACCTCAATTAAAGATATCTACATGTTCCTTTTCAGATATCTTGAATTAAGTTTTGACTAGGCAAAATTATGTTGTAGATATCTGTAACTGGAATTATGACTAGTCAAAATGAAGTTGTAGATATCTCAAACTGGAGTTAGGGATAGTCATAATTTAATTGTAGATATCTATTATCAAGTCATAGATATCTTGAATGAGTTTTGATTAGATATATCTGAAATTGGAGATCTATAACTTTCATTCTACCTAGTCAAAATGTAATTATAGATATCTTGAATTACCGTTTTGACTAGGCGAAATTACATTAGAGATATCTGTAGCCTATTGCTATGCAAATTAGGCCTGCATCCCACTTTAGGCTGTTCAAATCATCAAATCACATAGCACCTGTTAACTGCTGTAATTAGCACTGATTAGCACCATGTCGAAGCAGCCAGAGGGCGAAGGAGTTTTTAATCGTCGTTTTAATGCTGCAGCCCGTGCAAGACAGGAGCTGGCAGCGAGAATTGATGATTCAATGTTGCTTTTTCGATTACAGCCAACACCATTGTTATGAATGGAGTTTCCTGTATGACACTGGTGCATTTAGTAGGCCTACTCACATTTATGTACGAAACTGAGATCAAGCCAGTTGATAACTTGAGAGTCTAATAAACCACAAGGTTCAGAAGTTCCTGAGTTTTAGTTATTTTAGATGTCGACAAGACATTACAGCCATGACTGCTTCTTCTTCTTCCATTCATATAAATAAGGAAATAAGCCCACTTCTTCTTTGCACAATAATTTGCACTAGTCATAATGACGTTTGAGATATCTTCAACTTTTATTCTGTCTAGTCAAAACTGAATTGTCTGACGAGTTGAATGTCGTTTTTCATGACGTGATGGCAGATATCTGTAATTGAGTTTTGACTAGTCAAAACTGAATTACAGATATCTATATCTGTCGTTTCGAATAGTCACAATTACGTTACAGATATATTGAATGACAATTCCAACTATCCAAAATGTAATTGCGACTAGTCAGAAAGACGTTGATATCTACATTGTTAATTCCGGATAGTCAAACTTAACGTTTAAATGTAGTGATGCACCGATGTGAAAATTGTGGCCGATACCGATAACCGATATTAATTTTGCTGTTATGGCCGATACCCGATATTTACCGATGTCGATATATCTGTATAGAAAACACATTCTTATGATAATCAAATAAAGAGCTATTTTCCAAAATGGAAATATTTTTTTAAATAACGTTTCAATAGCCTACCTTAGAACACCAGAGGATTACAATATAATAGAATATATCTGTATTATTTTATATCCTGATATAAAAAGAGAGAATACTGAATGTCTGATATGTATGACAGCACTTTATGCAGATTAGCCTATAGGTATGGCACACTATAGGCCTA